>NC_087166.1:7682500-7722500 GCF_035594125.1 Scylla paramamosain
ATTAATGACTAAAAAGTGACGGCCGGCATTCCCCGCGCCGTGCCTTCGGGAGGAGCAGCGAGTCTCCGGGCGGAGCGGCAGACGAGAAAATGGATCTTCCCTTCCATTATGAGTGAAAGTAAAAACACACAGCGGGAGAGGAGAGAGAGGAGCGAGAGGTTGAGAGGGAGAGAGGGAGGGAGCACCGCCGCAAAATATCCATCTTCACAAATTATATGAATACACGGGACGGGGAGAAAAAAATATAATTGAAAGGAGTGTAGCCTCAGACGGGCGTCACGTTCCAATATTCTCGACGTTATGAGTCCGTAATAAAAACCACTCTAAGCTAATGAAGACAGTGTTGACTTTGGTGTTACCCTCTTCCCACTCTCCCATTACGCATATTTAAAAAATTCGAGATCGGTATAAGACACTTCGCCGCCGCCAAAAAAAGAAAAAGGAGCAAAACCGTCTTTGTGAGCTTCATTCATAAGACCAAAATTTACCTCCGCCAAGAAGCCCTAATCCAGTGGAGAGCCCGAGTGGGTCGTATTACTAATTAGGGCGGAAATATTAGACGTTGTCCACTTTATCTGAATTGATATATCAATTTATTAGCCGGTTCGGGAAGAAGAGGAGGAAGAGGAAGAAGAGGAGGAGGACTACGAGGACAAGGGGGACGAGGACGAAGAAGACGAGGAGGAGTAACATTTATAGAGCTTCTAAATTATTCTTTATGGCTATTGGTTACAGCATCAGCGTTCCCATCTTGAGTGACATAAAGCGAGGCAGCCACTCACTCACAGGTCGGCGCAGGATCGTAAAAAATGACTCGCGCGTGTTCGTCTCCACAGGAACCTCCCCCCCTCCCCCTTCCCTCACCCTGGCGTCCCCTGCACCTCATGATCTCGTTGGCCATGAGGGGAGGGCGCGGAGGAGGGAGGGGAGGTGCGATGGAAGGTATAGTGATGGAAGGTGTGGATGATGATGGGGTAAAGGAGAGAAGGGGGTAACAGATTAACGTGCGAGGCTGCAGGGGGAATGAAACCATGGGGAGGGGATGGAATGTGAGGGATACTGAGGGGGGGGGAGTGGAGGGTACAGAAGGGGGGAAGGGAGATATTAAGATTAAATGGAGAGAAAGAGAGAGAGAGAAAGAGAGAGAGAGAGAAAGTGATAGAGAGCTCTGAGAATAAAGAAATACGTAAGGGTGATATAAAAAGATGTGTTTCAGTTCTCAACACCTGCACCACACACCGCCACACCCCCAGCGAACCCTGAGGAAGGTGTGAGGCGCCCTTACTCCGCCCAGCCTCCTCATCACGCCTCGCTCCACCACCTGAGGCCTCCAGACATTTACATTTTCATCTGGTATTCTCTCTCTCTCTCTCTCTCTCTCTCTCTCTCTCTCTCTCTCTCTCTCTCTCTCTCTCTGGCAGGACCACGGGTGGGTTTATATATTAATGATTATACAGCAAAACGAAGCACCACTAATGCAGCATAATGTTTACAGCATCCCGAGGCAATGCTGTTCCCTCTCTTTTTTGCATGTGTGAGTGTGTGCGTGCGTGTGTTGATGTGTAGATAATACCGCGGCTCTTTTTTTGATTAAACGTGTGGCGAGTTTATTGAGTCGAGTTTCAGGAACGAAGAGCAGAGCGCAGCCGAAGTCGAGGCCGCGGCGAGGCGCTGGAACACACCGACAGTCCCCTCGCCACATCTTTATTTTTCCACCGCCAGTGATACTTTTGCAGCGCGGTAAAATGCGTCATTTAATCCCCGTTGTGTTCCTTTGAATTCTGAGCGCTGCCTGCTGCCCCTCCTTCTGCCAGACCTCAGTACACGGAACACGACCTCCTGTTCCTTCACCGCCTCCACCCACTGCCTATTCCTGCTGGGGATGGGCGCAGGGAAGGGCCACGAAAGGATGGAGCAGGACAGCAGGTCTCCATCACGTCGCAGCTTCGTCGTGAAAGGCGCGACTTGAAAATGTCAAGACGTATTTGGAGACAGTTAACCGGCTTACTGTAATGGCGGCCCGAGAGGACTACGGACTAAAGTCTTTTGGAAGATTTACCAACTCGATCTTTGATGGGGAGGTTTTTATAATTATTGTTCACGGGCGCGGAGTTTTTTGTTTTCTTCTCAACCCTCCTTTTGCAAACCAAGAACCACCCGGGTGTTAGTCTCCTACCCTTCCCCTCCCCCCGTCATCCCTCCACTGACTGACGGCGGGATCTGCTGCCTCTCCCTCTGAACTGTGTGTGGGGGTTATAAATAGCATCAGAGAGAGAGAAGAAAAGTACCGGTGAAAAAAAAAATCTGTATCGAGCCAGTATTCCTTGCAAGTTGGTTCTTTGCTCTGGTTCCCCGGATGGCGTAGGTGGACTAGTGAGCTTCTTCCTCTTCTTCTTCTTAGTTTATATCTCGTTTCTATAAGGGATCGTTGTTTCGGATGAGCCTTCTCCATGTCGTTCTATTGTACTCATCTGCTTCGTCTATTCCTTTCTATCTTACATCTTCCATCTCTTCTCCACGGTGGTAATCAAGGTGTGGATAGTACAGAGAATCATCCTGTACGAAGTGAACATTACAGAGTTACATATACAAGTATCCATGCATCTGAAGGAAAATAAATGACCGTTATCTCTGTTTTTTTTTTCTTTTGTTATCTTCCTTTCTTCTGGTATTTTCATGGTAATAATCGAGATGAGCGAGATGATGTTAGTATAGCGAACCGTCCCAAGCATGCAAGGTGAACATTACATAGTTACATAGATACACGTAATTCATGAACCTGGGAGAGAAAACAAAAAAAAAACTTGTCTATTTCTTTCCGTGTCTTTCTGTCACCTTGCTTTCTTTTGGATTTCATTACATTATACAGAAACAACTGGCCATGAATCTGAGACAAAGGAAAATTCATCTGTTTCTCTGTCTCTCTCCTTTCTTCTAGGATTTCCTTAGCTGCAGAGGCAAGAGAAAGGGAGATCTGTGAGGGATGGGTGGGCGTGGCAGAGGGTGATGGAAGGAGGGCGTGGTTGGGAGGCAAAGAGTGGAGAGAACGTGGAGGAGGGAGTGGATGGAGGGTGGAGCGGTATTGGGTGTGGTGGAAGAGGCAGAGGAGTAAGGGTGGTTGTGGTGGAAGTGATGGTGAAGGTGATGGAGGTAAAGGATTGTGGAGTTGGTAATGGTAGTAACAGAAGACGCAAAAAGTGCCGGATAAATGGTAGCGATGGTAGTAATGGTAGTGAAAGTAGCGAATTAATAGTAGCAGTGTTAATGATTATGGGAGTAATAATGGTAATGGTTAAGGCAAAGGTGCTGAAAAGGAGGGTATAATGACAGTGAAGAAAACAGTAGTTGGAGGATGCAGTGATAATGGTAGAAGGAGAAGATGAGGCAGTGGAGAAATAATGATCGGGAATGGTGGTAGGGAAGTAAAAGTGGTGGTAATAACGGCAATGAAAACAATAATAACAAAGATGGGTAGAAGCGTATCGGAGGGAGGGAAGCTGAAGAGACGCAACAATGGTGATGATAATGGCAGTGAAAGCAATACTAATGAAGAAAGGCAGGATTGTGTTGGAGAAAGGAGCGGTAGTGAAGATGGAGTAGTGATAGTAATAATAACAACAGTGAAAACAATAATAGAGATAGGTAGAGACGCAGCGATGGCGATAATAATGATAGTGAAAACAATAATAATAAAGAAAGATAGCAGTGTGTTGCAGACAGAACTAGCAGTGATGTTAATAATAGCAATGAAAGCCATAATAATAAAGATACCTAGGTGCTGGAGGGAGGAGTGGTGGCGATGGTGCAGTGGTGGTGATGGTGGTGGAGTGGAGGGGGCAGCGGAGTGGCGGAGTGGCGGGGGGTGGAGGCGCAATCCCCACAGCGAGCCATAACAGTATCGCTGGGTCGTCCTGCGCACCACAATGGAGGTTCCGCCGCCGCTCCATAAAGAACATGAATACCAAAACTAATACTTTTTATGGTCCCATTTTCTTCGGTATTCAGCAGACGGTGTAGCGGCCAGATAGCGAGGAGGGACCCACTTTGAATACCAGAGGGAATTACTGGATATTGACGCTGCCGGTCCAGCCGCTGCACGAGTTTTATGAAATTAAGATCCACCTATTGTCCCTTCGTCCTGTCCCACGCATCCCCCTCTCCGCTGCCTATTTTCCGGCCGCTGAGAATAGAGATCCGCGTGAGTTTTTTTCTTTTTTTTTTTTTTAATAAATCTTCTCGTTTTCCATGCAGTGAATAAACTAAGACGGTACAATGGTTTATTATTTACTTTAAAGCAGTTTTCTTTTCCTATTTTCCGAGCGTTATAGGTAGTAATCCTGTTTTTTTTTAATAAATTTACTATTTTTTCTTTTTATCCACAGAATAAACTAAGACATACAATGATCTATCATTTATTATTAATTTTTTAAACAATCTTCTTATTTTCTGAACGACGTGAATAAAAGTCCTGTTTTTTTTTTCATTCAAAGAATAATATAAGGCGGCTCAGTGACTGCAATATTTATTTCTAAAAGGGAATATAATACGAGTACACATTCGTTTCGGTAAAACTCAATTATTTTCATATATTTGTAAATCGAGTAAAAAAAAAAATATATATATTCGCTGTCCAAAAACTCAATTTATTTCTGCATTTTGTATGGATCTGAAGACACAAGATGATATAATGCGCAAAAAAACGTATGCTGAAGTACATAAATGAAAGAAAAATGAGAAAATACTGTACACCATTAAGATATAAAAGAAAGCACAATATAATGTCCGTCGTACACCAACACTCAATTTCTGTGATTGTAAAAATAGAGGAAAACCAATAAGACGGCTCAAGGTGGATGGAAATAAAAGAAAACAAGAAAAGGATCACATATAAACAGCATAATATTAAATTCATATAGATATAACATAATGTACATTTGTCACGCGTACACACACAAAAAAAAAAAAAAACTCAAGTAATTTCTGTTCTTAAGTGTAAACGTTAAAAAAACAACAGAAGTAACGGATAAAACAACAGAAAACACAACACAAGACAAAGGAATTATTCTCCTGACATCACGCCTGGACAAAAACACTTAATGGCAATAGGGTTTCTTTTCCCTTCCCTTTCTCGGCCCTGGATGAGATCTAAACATGTTTCCTAACACCGGTATTGGAATTTCATCAGTGATTTATAAACAGCATTGATGAGACTCGGATGAAGGAGGGTGGCGACGTGCCTCCGCTAATAAGCTAAACGACAAATTATTGGCGGCACGAATAAAATCAGAACGAGATAATGGAGATGCGCTTATTGGCAATCATGGTGGGTATGGTGTGTGTGTGTGTGTGTGTGTGTGTGTGTGTGTGTGTGTGTGTGTGTGTGTGTGTGTGTGTGTGTCCTTCGCTCAACGCTACCGTACCTTACTACCATATTGGTCAACATAATGGTAAGGGAATGACTTTACCATGGGAGGGAAAGTTACCATGCGTTATTTTCTTTATGGTATCATGACTATCTTGGGACAGTGACTCCATCTTGGGACAGGTTACCATGTTCAGCATCTGACTACCATAGCTATTAATAAAGGGTTCATTCTACCATACTGCTACATACTATTACATCTTACTACCATAGATAGGTAAGGTGCTCTATATTTTCATACTTTACTATAACTGCGTGACAGGTTACCATGTTAAGATCATAATATGTATCGTAATGGTTCATGTGGAATGGTATTGTGCCATGTCCCAGTATAACATGGGAAAATGATGCTAATTGGAAAAAGAAAAGAAGAGGAAAGTAGGGAAGAAGACGAACAAGAGTATTCGAAGGAGAGGAAAAACAGGAAGGGATGGGAAAGAAACTGGAGACAAGGAAAAAAAGGAAAAGATAGGAAAGGAAGGCGAGGGAGAAATGGTAAAGTCACATATCCTACACTAAGATTATCCATTCCTCTTAGAAAAAAACTGAAGAAAAGAAGGATAAAAAAAAGAAGGAAAAAAAAAGAGATTGAAAGGGAACTGAAGGGAAGAATGGTAAAGTCACAAAGATGATCCAATCCTCTTAGAAGCTTCGCAGTAGAGGTTCAGATACACTATGAAACGAATCAAAGTACTTACCTCTCCCCACTCTCCTTGCTGCCTGCGCTTCCCCTCATCCCCTCTTTGAGCACGGCGGCCTCCAGGGGGCGGCTCAGGGTTCTTGGGGTCTTTACTCACCCTGGGAGGAAGAGAGAAGAAGTTAGGTTACTCCGAAGACTCGATAACGTCATGGTCCAGGTAATCTGTGTGTGTGTGTGTGTGTGTGTGTGTGTGTGTGTGTAGTTTGCCTTCGTGTGTGGCTTATCTTCTTTTTGCCTTTGTTCAGGTTTTTCATTCTACTACTGCTGCTGCTGCTATTACTACTACTACTACTACTACTACTACTACTACTACTACTACTACTACTACTACTACTACTACTGCTACTACTACTACTACTACTGTGTGTGTGTGTGTGTGTGTGTGTGTGTGTGTGTGTGTGTGTGTGTGTGTGTGTGTGTGTGTGTGTGTGTGTGTGTGTGTGTGTGTGTGTGTACAATTATCTCTTTCTAGATAAATTAACAAAACCTGTAACAACAACAACAACAACAACAACAACAACAACAACAACAACAACAACAACAACAACAACAACAACAACAACAACAACAACAACAACAACAACAACAACAACAACAACAACAACAACAACAACAACAACAACAACAACAACAACAACAACAACAACAACAACAACAACAACACACCACCACCACCACCACCACCATCAGGTCACGATGCATTTGGGCATATGCACAGATTAGCGTTTTAACTCGATAAATACATGCAAATACATTTAATATATCCTCTATTGACCATTACGGCGTTTCCCTCCCATTTTTATGTCCATTCATCTAATCATCCCTTTAGGTCACCATTTACCCGCTTCATTATCAACATTTCTCCCCCACCCGGCCAATTATTGACTCACATTCACCCTTTTTCTCTTTCTTTCCTCCTATGAGTTGCAAAAATAACAAAAGAATGGAGCTGAGAAAGTTACTACTTAGTCTTTATCTTTTCTCCCTTCTTCCTCTTCCTTCCTCTTCACTTTTGTCGGGAGACGCGGGAAGGAGAAAGAGAGGAGGGGAGGAGAGGATGAAGGAGAGGAGAGTGGCGCGTGCAGGAGGGCCAGGAGTAGAGCCACTGCACGGGCGCTCTTCTCTAATTACTGTAATGTAGAGGACAGCAGGGAAACACTCGGGAATGTGGCTCCTGCTCTTCCTGCTTTTCCCGCTGACGCTGATGGTGGTGGTGGTGGTGGTGGTGGTGCGTGCTGGTCAGTGGATGAGGCTGGACATGTCGCCAAGGGTCATGTCAGAAGCTCACGCCTCACGAAACACCCTTCACCACTCTCACGTCATCGCAAAATACAGGTTAAGCTTCGGGTGTTTTGTTTTCATTGGTTTGTGGATGTGTTGGTGTTGGCAGTAGTAGTAGTAGTAGTAGTAGTAGTAGTATGGAGTTGAGGAGGACGGTGAGGACGAAAACAACAACAATAACGACTACAGAGGAAAAAAAAATGAAAAGGAACTGCAGAATGAGAAGAAACAGGAGGAATGGGGACAAAGGAAAATAACAACGAGAAGGACAATCAGGAGTAAAAATGACACAGAAGCGAAGATAAAGAAGTATGAAAGAAAAGAGGAGGATGAGGATGAGGAATAAGATACATTTGGAGGAATTAGAATAAGATAAAGAAGAGAAGAATGAGGACGAGGAAAGTAAGATTTAGGTGAAGATGAGAGACATTTGGAAAAGAAGGATGAAGAGGATGTGGAGAAGTGAAGATAAGTCTCAGGTGAGGAGGAGTGACAAGGTAGAGTCTAGGTAGCTTCGTTAATGAAATAGGTGAGCGGGCTGGCGTGCGTGTCCCGCCGCTCCGTGTGTCGTGTGAACCAGAGGCCAGCTTTACATTATCCTAAATTATTACATGCATTTACAACTCCCACCAAAATATATAGAGAAAATATGTATTACCTCCGTGTGGCCTTGCACTGGTTACACGAGAGGCTTAGGTGTGTGTGTGTGTGTGTGTGTGTGTGTGTGTGTGGGATGATGAGGACGAAGACAACGACGAGAATACCAAGATGAAGAGAAGGGAAGAAATAAGGAAGAACCACAGAAATAAGTAGACAGAAGAGAAAAATGTGTGTGTGTGTGTGTGTGTGTGTGTGTGTGTTTTTGCATGAACGAGGGGTCAACGCTTCCACCCATCCAATAATGCAAGGTAATAACTATGTAGACCAACTTAATCAGTAACTCTTCCTTCCTTCCTTCCTTCTTACATCTCCTCGTCTCCCTCCTCTCCTTACTCCACCCTCCTCTCCCCCCACGTCACCCGAGCCACGTCCGAGTCACAGCATTAAAAGGATTATTAAACAAGGAATTTTGATGACGTTATTGACGATGCGTGATTATATTATGAATACATTAATGACATTATTGGTGATCTGGTCGTCCGAACCCCAGCGCCCGAGGCCACGCCCTGAGCCTCCCGCCGGCCGCTGCCCACTCCGGCATGTACGAGGTCATGGCAACACTGCTCCCCATACATATGTCTGAAAATACTCGCACGCTAATTTGGTAACACTGCGTCTGGCCTGAAATAATTACGCAGTGGTATTAGATTTGGAGTGAAGAGATTTTTAAAATTAATTCATTTATTTTTTATTTATTTTTGGTAGTGGATTAAGAATGGTTTTGTTGTGTAATGTGTAGATGAGGAGGAGGAGGCGAAAGAGGAGGAGGAGCAGAAGAAGAAGAAGAAGAAGAAGACGAAGAAGAAGAAGAAGAAGAAGAAGAAGAAGAAGAAGAAGAAGAAGAAGAAGAAGAAGAAGAAGAAGAAGAAGAAGAAGAAGAAGAAGAAGAAGAAGAAGAAAAGAAGAAGAAAGTAGCACTAGCAAAAAACATCATCATCATCAAGAACAACAACAACAACAACAACAACAACAGCAACAAAAACAAAAGCAGCAACAACAACAACAACACACACCACCACCTACAACAACAAATAAAAACAGGAGGAGGAGGAGGAGGAGGAGGAGGAGGAGGAGGAGGAGGAGGAGGAGGAGGAGGAGGAGGAGGAGGAGGAGGAGGAGTAGGAGTAGGAGGAGGAGGAGCGTCTGTCGGCGAGAGAGAGAGAGAGAGAGAGAGAGAGAGAGAGAGAGAGAGAGAGAGAGAGAGAGAGAGAGAGAGAGAGAGAGAGGTTCGTCTGGTGATAGGACCTAATCCCGAGTCGGCTCCCTGCATCCATTGTCCTCGACTCACCATGTGGACTGATCACCGCCGCCCCGCCCCTCCTCTGTGCCCTGGGTCCTCCCGCCGCTCCTTCCATTGCCTCCCCATTGCTAGCCTGACATGCTCAAAGGCGCGAAGACCAGTCCGGGTGGCGCCCTGACCCGCCCACTCACTCATTACCATTGATCTGCATCTTGTACATCTGTCCCCCTGGTGTGCGTCGCTGAGAGGGAGGTGACAGCCGCGGAGTCATGGGGGAGCATTGCAGTGCGGCGCCGTCACACTCCTCTGTTCGTGTTATCAAATATTTCAGCGTCTTGTCTGCCTCGATTGCTTTCATCTGTGAGGGAGTAATGACCCCAGCAGTTGTTTTGTTGGCAGTGCAAGTGCGACTTTCAGTAAATGTTTCTGTAATATTACAGCTTTTTTTTTTCTTTTAACTCTTTCGTTGTGATACGGAACAATTAACATCACCAGAAGTAATACATGAATTTTTTTATAAGAGCCTACTAGAAAGGAGATTAAAAAGAATAGATTTTTGCAATTTCTACCTAGTTTGAAAATTAGAGGTGGATGTAGAACAAGTACATATGTCTTAGTGATTAGCAATTAAGGAAAGATGTACCAAATAGCAGTGAAAGGGTTAACAGTCTCTAGTGAAAGTTAACGGGGCTTTCAAGGGTGTATTAGAACATAAGAACATCAGGGAAGCTGCAAGAAGCCGTCAAGCCTACACATGGCAGTCCCAACATATGAAACATACCTAGCTATTTTCACCTTATGATTAATCTTTATCAATAATTATGGATGAGGATGGCAGCTGGAAATACGTAAGTTAGTATGTTTCATGCAGGGGCTGCCACGTGTAGGCCTGACGGCTTCCTGCAAGTTCCCCTTATGTTCTTATGTTCTTATGTTCTTTACACAATAGTCACTTTTTTTTTTTGTTTCCAGCTCCAGATTAAAGATTTATCATTTTAATATTAGTCTCATTTTAGTCGTTCCCTGCCACTACCTTATAATCCTTATCTATAAACATGTCTAATCTTGCCTTGAAGCTCCCTATTGACTGCAAGAACAACCTGATAACACCTTGCTTATGTTTCGTACTGTCAAACTCTATTTTCAGAAGTCACAGTGATTTTTTTTTTTCTCTCTTACACGTAGAGAAGGTGCATTATAGGGTTTTGCTGACGTTGAGAACTCCCAGTCCCTTCGTCCATGGTCCTACAGTAAGGGTGGTGAGGGATGGTGAAGGTGGTGAGAGTGGTGAGGGCGTAACACCTCTCACCAGCACAATCAGCCAATCTGGTGAGGTTTTATGAGTCATGAATCCAGCGGGGTCAGTTTCCCCCTCTCATCTGACTCGTTTTCTTTTTCTGTTTAAGGGCGGTCTGATTTATTTCTTGTTTTCTTTTTTTTTTTTCTTTTTTTTTCTGTGCTCTGTTTTCAGTTTTTCGTGTGGGAGTGGACTCGATTTCGTTCTCTCTTTTTTCACTTTTCTGATTTGTTCTTGATATGTTCTAAATATTCCCTCTGTGGGTATTGATTTATTCCTTATTTCCCTCTTTTCTTTTATATTTCCTTTTATTTTCCTGTGTGAGGATGGATTACATTTATTTCCCGTTCTTCCTTTTATTTTCCTTATTTCTATTATTCCTTTTCTTATTTTTTTGTCTGGTCTACTGATTTATTTTGCGTCTTTCCTTTTCCATTTATTATTTTTCCGTGTTGAATGCGAGTCTTGTATTGTTTCAAAATATTAAGTGAAGGCAATGAAAAAAAAAATGAATAAGAGTTGAAATTTAAATACGATTCAAGCCTCCATCATTTTTTTTTTATTCAACTCCTTCTCATGTAATCTATACTTTTATTTTTACTTAATTTTTTTTCTCTCTCTCTCCCTTAATGTCCAAGTTTCCTATCTAAAACCAGTCTCTCTCTCTCTCTCTCTCTCTCTCTCTCTCTCTCTCTCTCTAAAACCTCCTCTTTTCCTCCCTCCCTTCCATGCCACACCTGTCTCTTTCCTCTCTCTCTTACTCCTCTTTTTCCTTCTCTTCTTTCCCTTTTACTCCAGCCGAGATCATTTGGCACCGAACGCACTCTTATCACCTCTCTCTCTCTCTCTCTCTCTCTCTCTCTCTGGCTGCCGCTATAAAGAAAAAGCGTAAAGTTAAAAAAAATAATAAAAAGAGCGACACAGCACAATGGAAATTCTTGCAGTGTAGTACGGGGCATAATCTTCACATATTATTATTATTACCATTATTATTATTATTATTATTATTATTATTATTATTATTATTATTATCATTATTATTATTATTACGAAGTGTAGGAAGAAAATGGTGCAAACTTTAATGAGGGTTATAATAAAATAGTAAAAAAAATATATATATACACAACACAAGAGCAATATTGAAAAAAAAGGAACACACACATACACACATGTACACATACACACATCTAAAAAAAAGTGAGGAACATCGCTTAGTACAACGCAATACTACTACTACTACTACTACTACTACTACTACTACTACTACTACTATTGTGTGTGTGTGTGTGTGTGTGTGTGTGTGTGTGTGTGTGTGTGTGAGGTGTAGGAAAGAGTAAAGGGGCAAAGGAGAATACGAGGAGGAGAATGAGGAGGAGGAACATTTGGACGGGGAGGAGGAGGAGGAGGAGGAGGAGGAGGAGGAGGAGGAGGAGGAGGAGGAGGAGAAACGGGAACTAGGAACAAGAAGGAAGGAAGGAATGGGAAACACGGAAGAGGAAGAGGAGGAGGAGGAGGAAGAAGAGGAAGAGGAGGAGGTAGTGGTTCTCGACTGGGTGAAATGTCAGCACGGAAATTCCTCCATGAGCATTGAAATGGAGCATAAAGCGGGAGTTTCTTCATAAGGGGCGCACCATTACAGTGGTTTATACCAACTTTTATTACATTCCCTCCATTCCCAGCCCCGTCCGGCCCCCACACGTCATACCGAGCGAGCCCTTACAGTGGCCAGTGCTCCCCGCCAGTACCAGGGGGCGCGGGAAGGCTGAGTACGAGGGGAGAAGCAAAGTACTTGGGGGAAGGTAGAGTACTAGGGAGACGGGAAAAGCTGAGCACAAATGGAGAAAGAGACAGTACTAGGGAGAAAAAGTACTAGGGAGAAAGTACTAGGGATATATGAAGGACAGAGTACAAGGAAGATAGGAACGGCAGAGTATTTACTAGGAAGAGAGTACTAGAAAGTGGGAGTACCAGGAAAAGGAAATATTCAAGAAAGATTACTGCCAGTGAAAGGGAGAGTACTAGAACCTAGAACTAGGAAGAGGTAAATACTAGGGACAGAGTACTAGGGAGAGAGAGGTAAGGAGAGAGAGGAGAGGAAAAGAGGGAGATAGGGAGGAGGGGTAAGTGCGTGTGAGGGTAAAAGTAAGAGGGATATGAGGTAGAAATGAAGGGATGAGAGGCTGTGGATATGCTAGGTGAGGAGGGAGAGTGGTGAGGGAGAGGAGGGTCGTAGGGGGGAGTTTGATGATGGTGGGGGGGATGGGTTTGGATGGGAGTAATGTGTCTGGGAGAGCTCGTGTTTATATGCTTGTTTTGTTTGTTAGGGTGTGTGTGTGTGTGTGTGTGTGTGTGTGTGTGTGTGTGTGTGTGTGTGTGTGTGTGTGTGTGTGTGTGTGTGTGTGTCAATATGTGTGTGTGTGTATCATTCTCATCCTTATCCTCATCACCATCACTACCACCACCATCACCACTATCAGTTCTCTCTCATCACTATTTTTGAAAGGCCACGGAGATGAGTAGCTGTGTTCTTATATATATATATATATATATATATATATATATATATATATATATATATATATATATATATATATATATATATATATATATATATATATATATATATATATATATATATATATATATATATATATATATATATATATATATATATATATATATATATTTTTTTTTTTTTATTTATTTATTTTTTTTTCCAGTGATGCAGAGTGCTTGCTAAATCATCAATACATTCTTGAAAACCCTCTTGAAAACTCCAGTAACTTCCACTTGAGCCTGTTGAATGTAGACTGAGATGAGATGCCGAGATGTTTATAAATATGGACTTGTGTTTCACTGCATTGTCACCATCACGTTATGCAAACATTACCTCATTACGTCACCTGATGGTCTCCCGCACACCTGTTCGTAAGTAACTACCTCGGAAGCCACCACAATATTTCTCTCAGGACACGAAAACCGAAAAAAAACAACAAACCAAAGCCACTCAAATGAGACTCACAATATTCAGTCCTCCATTTTCTTTAACAATCTGTGAGCTCAATTAAACGGTAACTTTAACATAAATGACTGAGTTTTTATTCATTTATGTATTTATCTTTCAGTACCTAGGAACGTGCCCTTTCTATATATATCCAACAAAAAACAGTTCATTACTGACATGTAAAACTATAAATGAATATAGTGCTGTTCAAGGCTCCTACGTAAATACAATATACTGAAGTTAGTCCTTTGTAGAGACCACGCGTCTTGTACACTCTTTTAATGGACAAATTCTCTTACAGGAGGAGGAGGTGGAGGAAGACGGAGAACAGAAGGAGGAGAAGACGGGAAACAGAAGAACAGAGAAACAAGAGAAGGAAAAGGAACACGAAAAGCAAAAGGAGAAGGAGGAAGCTTAACATGAGGAGGAGGAGGAGGAGGAGGAGCAGGAGGAGGAAGGAAAACATCACCAATAGGAAGAGGAAAAAGGTGGAGGAGAGGAAACAGGGAGAGAAAGAAGAGAAGGAAGAGAGGGGAGAACGGGGAGAAACAACAGCAACAGCAGCGGCAGAAGCATGAGAAGGAGAGGGAGAGGGAGAAGAAGGGAGCATGGTAAAGTAGGCGTCGGAGCTGGAGTCAATCATTCAATCACTCTGTAAAAGTTTCCAGCGAAAAAGAAACGTCTGGCGGCGGGAGGTCGTGAAATATGACCACCCTACGAATGGGTCACTTGGGCGCCGCGTGGTGTTGAGGCGTTGCGGAAATCACACGTTTTTATGGCGCCTTTTCCTACCTCTTCTCGTCTTGGGTCCGGCTCCTTTTTACGGCGCCTCCGGGTTTTATTATGAAGGTTCCGTCTGCAGCGCCGCCCAAGAAGAGGGGAGAGGGGAAGGGAGGGAGTGAGGAAGTGAGTGAGTGAGGGAGTGAGTCAGAGTGTGAGGGAGGGAAAGATTGACAACAATTTTCATTTGTTCTACTTATGATTTTATTTCATATTTCATTTTCACTTGTATTTTCCATATGCATAAATGTAACGAAACCTAAAAAATACATATTGCATATAATCAAATATTTTCATGCAGGATCTAAAGTGATATTGTTGTTAAATAATAATAAAAAAAAGGATGATTCATAAGTTTTTAAGACACCACTTTTCACCAAACTCCGAAAATAGTGCCAGAGAGAGAGAGAGAGAGAGAGAGAGAGAGAGAGAGAGAGAGAGAGAGAGAGAGAGAGAGAGAGAGAGAGAGAGAGAGAGAGAGGATAAAGAAAAAAAGAAAAGAATAAGCCACAAAGTCATCTCGTGGGTCGTTGCCACTTCAACCGGCGTCCATTAAGCCATAATTAGATAACTGAATAAGGAGTCACTCAATTACACCTTTTTATTCTCCTGCGGCCGCTCTTGATTACCACAAAACTTTCCCGTAATCAATAGTAATCGGCCTCTTCTGCTTCGGCCGCCACCACAGTTTGCTCCTGCCGCTCTGCTTCTCCCCTCCCCCCCCCTGTCTCCTTCCCTCCCCCATGTTCCAGTCCTTCACCGCCCCCTTGTACCCCCTGTCTCCCACTGTCCCCACCTGTGTTAGCCAAGGGCGTGTTCTGGTCGCGTTTGTCTGTATGTCTGTCTGTCTTGTTTGCTTCGGGGTCTCGCTTCGTCTGTTTGCCTCTCCTCCGTCTACTCGGCAAAATGTCATATTGGATTTTTTTTTTTTTTTTGCGTGTTATTGTTGGGTCTGTGTGGTGAAGTGTCGTGATCTTGTGTTTCAGCTACTGGTGGTGGTGGTGGTGGTGGTGGTGGTTCTGTGACTACTCTTATTACTGTTATTAGTGCTATTTTCACCATCATCCTGCTCTAATAAATGTGAAAGATTTACAATTAGTACTACTACCGCTGATGCAGCTACACCTGTTACTACTACTTCTTCTACTACTACTACTGCAACTACTACTACTACTACTACTACTACTACTACTACTACTACTATTGCTAGGTACTACTATTACTACTGCTGCTGCTGCTATTACCACTACTATTTCTACTACTACTACTACTACTACATTACTATTCTATAACGTTAGCTACTATCAGTATTATGTAATGTTTATGTTACTATCACTGTCATTCTTCCTCCATCTCTCAAGCAGCCACAGTCTTCCTAGTGTTTAGTTTACTTAAGATGAGCTGCGTCCCGGGGCTGAGGGCTCGTGACAGGCTGGCAAACGCAGCATGGGGCGTGGGCGGCGGGCGTGGGTGACGGACGGAGGCATTGTGTAGTGCCCCTGGCTGATGCAACGCACAAAGGAACGAGTTAAAAGCGGCCTAACCCTGAATCATATGGTCACGCTTTTGTTTCCCCGGCTTGTAATGAGTATGATTATCATTTGAAAAAAAAAAAAAAAAAAGGCGACGTATGATAAAAGGACATGGAGACAAAAGCTCGCTGCCAGTGGTGTCTGCGTCCGTCTTTTGTTTGTAGTGTCAACTGGGGCGTCCATCGCAGGGGAAGTGTTCCAGCACATTTCCCAAATGAGATCTGGAGGGGATGTGTGTGTGTGTGTGTGTGTGTGTGTGTGTGTGTGTGTGTGTGTGTGTGTGTGTGTGTGTGTGTGTGTGTGTGTGTGTGTGTGTTCCTTTCAGACTTACGTAACTCCGTATTCTCTAACGTTTCAGGGTCTATCAACACACATTACTTTTCCAACAGGCTGTAGTGGAAGATACTGGGATTTTCACAGGTGTTTTTATGATTCTAGTGATGATGTAATAATGATTCTACGCCATTATTGAAAAAAAGTCTCCAACATCTCGATTACTTTTCAACAACTTGTATATATAGTGTAAGATACTGAAAATCTCACGGATGTTTTAATTATCCAAGCGATGATACAGCAACAATTCTAAAACATTAATGGAAAAATAAATAAATAAAACCCCGAGTAATCATCGATGTGACCTTTAAAAACAGCCCTGATGAAAACTGAAAGTATTTAAGAATGAACCTCAGATATTTTTTTCTTTACTCATTCGCTGGAGTTGCACGATTATTTTCACTTTTGAGTTATAATTTCTTGGTTGGCGGTGAGTCTGCGAGGAAAGATCAGACAAGTATTTCCCGCCAGAACACAGCAGCATTACCTGGGTGAGGCTCGCTGCCTTTTCTCCTGAAATTACGAACAGGTTAACAAGAGTAATCTGGAAGACGCTCTCTCTTATAATGAGGAAAAATCTCGTCTTATCCCCATCCTGTAATTAAAGCCACCAACTTCTCTCTCTCTCTCTCTCTCTCTCTCTCTCTCTCTCTCTCTCTCTCTCTCTCTCTCTCTCTCTCTCTCTCTCTCTCTCTCTGTATGTATGAATGTATGTATATGGATTATGTGTGCATGTATGTATGTTTCTCTGTCTGTCTGTATGTGTCTCTATCTAACCGTCTATTCTGATTTTCGTTTATCTAACTGTCTGTCTGTCTGTCACCCGCCTGTCTATCTCTTTGTTTGTCTTCGTCTGTCTGTCTGTCTATCTATCTATCTATCTATCTATCTATCTATCCCTCTACCATTTTCTCTCTCTCTCTCTCTCTCTCTCTCTCTCTCTCTCTCTCTCTCTCTCTCTCTCTCTCTCTCAATTAGGAGTGGCAGGGAGCAAGACAGTTCAGTTCCCCCGAGACGATACACTCGCAACATCAAAGATCGACACATGATATCTTCCAAACTCAGGCCATGGCGGAACAGTTTCATAATATCTTCACAGACGAAAACTTGGCATGGAATCCATCCTTTGATATACATTCTTTCTGTCCTGCAACAAGAGCGTCACGAGTCCCAGGCAGGAGTTGTAATTCTGGTCCTTACGGCGCGGGGTGTTACGGGTGGTGACGGCACTTGATCTGGTGATGGGTGTTGGGTTCCATTGAAGAGCAAGGGAGAGGTATTGGGCTGGAGGGAACAAAGCTTCTTCGTCTTCCCTCACCTCCCTTCCTCCTCTCTCCTCCTCCTCCTCCTGTCTTTTCCCTTATCATTGCGTTCTGGAGGGTAAGGAAACGGCAGCCATTTTTCTGGTCATTAGTCAGAGATGGGTTTTATTTGTGCTAGTCCAGGGTGTCGTCTTTAGGTCACTGGGATCTGTTACAAGAAGAAGAAGAAGACGAAGAATGAGACTAAGAAGAAGAATAGTAAGATGAAGACGAAGACGAAGAAGAAAACCCTAGCAAACTCTAGAGGAATATGAGGAAAATCTTAATTGCAAACTTTGAAAATAATGACAAATCGACATTTTCCTTTATTATCAAGTTCCTACAGCATAATTTTTCCACCCTTCTCTGTCCTTCCCCTCTCTCTTTCTCTTTCCCTTCTTTCCTCCCTTCCTCCTCAATATCTCCTCTCATTTAAGTCCCTCATATGGTCCCCTCCCTTCCCTCCCTTCATACCCCTATTAACGCAACTCCTCAGCCCTTCCTACGCCTCCCTCCCACACCAATTTAATTTCCCCACCAAGTTGTATCTGATAAATCTCTTAATTCACCTACAAAGGAAAAACCAACAGAGGGAAAAGCCGGCGGTCGAGTCCATGGGCGGGGATTATGGCCGGCGAGATGGGTGTGTGAGGAGGAAGAAGAGGAAGAGGAGGAGGAGGAGGAGGAAGAGGGGTAGCAAAGAGGAATACGGAAGACAGTGGCAGGGGAAAGGGTGAAGGACGCGAAAGGAACAAGGGACAGTGATTTTAGGGATAGCGACAAAGTAATGGTGGAGGTACAATGGTGGTGGCAGGAAGTGGACAAAGGGAGTGGAAGCAACGGGAACAGGGGGAGGTAAAAGGGGCGGGAGCGCTGGGGGACTGAAGCACTAGGCGGAAACTGCGGGAGACACACACATGGCTCTCTGCGTTGGATTCAATTTCCAAAACACTATACCAATTTTGGCAAACCGTATTAACCTTTTGAATTCCCTAATACACGCCACTCCCACTGTATCATTGTCAATTGCCCATGCCATTTCATTTAATTGACCTTGTTAGCACAGCATACAAGCCAATTAGTTGCCCGTAACGACATTACCAAGCGGTATCTACACGGGCGGGTCATCCGGGCCCAGCGCGGGAAAGTGGATTGTCGCGCCTAAATTCAATTACAGACGATGGGGAAGATTCTCGGCTTGTTTTTAAGGCTTTCCCGCCGACTCAGTGCACCATCTGTACCTTAAAATACCGGCTGGGTGCTGGGGTGCCGCAGGGGACGGTGCGAGGGACGGTGCGGTGGCGGTGAGGAATGTGGTGTTGTTATGTGCGAGAGAGGGCTGGAAATGGGGTTTAGGCTGCGTTATTGGATCAGTGCTGACCGCTGAGCTATCACACTGCAGTATATCGTGCGCCCAGACCTCTGATTTACATCCTGCTGCCTCTCTTCCGCCTGATGCAGCCATGGCCGAGGTTAAGCTGCGATGTGTTGGGTGTGGATGGAGTACATGGATTGTGTGATGATTCATGCTGGTTTCAGGCCCGAGTTCTTTATCCTTTCATTGTTATTCTTTTTTTTTCATATTTATAATTTTTTAGGCTTTTTTTTAAATTTTTGGTTGTGTATTGATTTATGTTGGTTTCAGGTTCGTGTTTTTTATTCTTTTCACTGCAAGACACCTTTTTTTTTTCATATCAATCTGCTATTTTTTAGACTATTATTATTATTTTTTTGTTACCACAGTCTTTTAAATACCTTTGTAGCTTTGAAAAGATGACATTTACTTCTATTTTATTGTACTTCATTTATTTACATGTTTATTTTACAACGCTCTGGATATAAACAAAGACTTGACGATACCAGGAAAAAGGTTTACCACTTTGATCTCTCACTAGAACTATTTCCGAAGGCTTTCATGACTGTTTCTGTCTTCGTCGATGCAGAATCCCTGTTGAAACTATTATTAGTATTATGAAAACACCAAGCCAAGAAAAACCCAGTAAGTTGTGGTATAGTTTGAGAAAGAGGTAATGACTGTAGCTTGGATCCTGTTGTCTGATTTGTGGAGGGGAATGAAATGGTTTATCTGTCTATCTATCTATCTATCTATCAACCAATTAGCCCTAACAATCAATCAGTCTATTTATCCATTTATTTATTTATTTGCCTTTTTGTTTATTTCTTCATCTATCAAGGTATTTGAATATGGAATGAAAATAATAAGCGGAAGAGAAGTAAGAACGATGAAAAAGACAGCTGAGAAAAAGATGACAAAACAGAAAACAAGAAATAATACGTTAAAAATAGAAATCAATATAAAAAAGAAAGAAAACAAAACAAAATCAACAAAAAAATGAAAACGAAAAAAATTACGTATAGAACAAAGGGAAAGGAATGAATAAGCATAGATAAAGGGAAAGAAGAGGAGAGAGAGAGAGAGAGAGAGAGAGAGAGAGAGAGAGAGAGAGAGAGAGAGAGAGAGAGAGAGAGAGAGAGAGAGAGAGAGAGAGAGAGAGAGAGAAAGCCAGGGGGAAAAATCTCAGGAGGGGTTAAGCTGAGGTGCTAAATATTGTTTTTTCACCATCGTGTTGCCAGCATTTTTTTTTTTTTTTTTTATAAGGTGGCGGTCTACGGGGCGCCCTGGGAGTTGGTCAGGTGACTCTTGGTGGTGGTGGTGGTGGTGGCAGAGGAAACATGATGATTTAGATACAAAAAGACTATATTTTCGACTCCTCATTAAAAAAAAAACACCAAAAAACATGGAAAAAAACACATAAACAAAAAAAAAAAATAGATAAAAATTCTCTACCCACAAAAAAAAAAAAAAAAAAAAATAAAACACGAAAAAAAAGCAGAGGAAAAAAAAACACAGATAACAAAACGATAACCCTTTCCCCAACAAAGAAAAAAAATAAGTCAGAGCGAAGGAAATAAAGCAAGAATCGCCGAGAAATCTCCAATAAAGTGAGAGTGTAGAATCATAAAGATATTAGGGCGCGAGGCTGCTTTAACTGGGGACGTTTAGGAGGCAGGCGGCGCTGGGTAAAAAGTTTTAGCCCGTTGATGGCGCATTTGGGAGGTCGTAGGCGGCAGGGTCTCCGCCAGGAAGAAAAGTGCTTCCAGAATTACAACGCACATGCATTTTCCTTCCTCCTTCGGGATTTTGGCTCCATGGAGGTTATTTAGTTCCCTCCTCCCCCTCCTCCTCCTCTTCCTCTTCTTCCCCCTCCTTTTCTTCTTTTTTCTTCGTCGTCGTCGTTCTCATTCTCTTCGTTGTTCGTTTTCCTCTTCCTCGTCGTCCCATTCGTCGTTTCTTTCTCTTCTTCCCTCTCCTTCCCTTTTCTTCTTTTTTTTTTCGTCGTCGTTCTCATTCTCTTCGTTCTTCGTCTTCCTTTTCCTCGTCTTCCATTCGTCTTTTTCCTCCTCCTCTCCTCCTCCTCCTCATCTTCTTCGTTCTCATTCTCTTCGTCCTACTCTCGCTCATCCTTCTCCTCCTGTTCTTTGTTCTTATTCTCTTCGTCTTCTTTCTCTTAACTGTTCTCGTCCTTCTCCTCCTCCTTTTCTTTCTTCTCATTCTCTTCGTCTTCCTCTTCTCTTACTTTTTCCCCCTTTTCTTCGTTCTCATTCTCTCCGTTGTCTTCCTTCTCTTCTTCGTCGGCCTCGTCCTTCTTCTATTCTCCAAGACCCAGAGAAGTCAAAAGTAATTAACCTGCACATATTGCTAATTACACGTGAAAAAAAAAAACTACTAACTTTTTTCCCTCTCTCTCAATTACAGATGCTCTTAATTTCCGTGTCTCGTTGAATGCTTCGTTTTTTTTTCCCCTTCAACTTTACTCTTCCTTTTCCTTTCCTTTTTTTTTTTTTTTTTATGTCAGTGAGGAAGACTCACACTTCCTGTTTGGGGAGAGGGAATCATCTACCGCTGTGCTGGTGTTGATAGTGGTGATGTTTGTGATGTTTGTGGTGGTGTTGTGGCGTTGTGAGAACGGTAAGTGGGGCAGAGTTATTGTGATGCGTTGATGTGTGTGTGTGTGTGTGTGTGTGTGTGTGTGTGTGTGTGTGTGTGTGTGTGTGTGTGTGTGTGTGTGAGTGTGTGTTGATGGTGTTCTTCTAGTTTTCTTTTTCTTGTATAGATGCTTCCATGAATGTTTGTTAAGGGATGTTTTGATGATTCTGTTTCTAGTGCTGCGCGTAGGAGCATAAATGTTGTGGCAAGGGAAGGGAAGAGAAAGGAAGGGAAGGGAAGGGAAGGGAAGGGATGGGAAGGGAAGAAAGAAAAGACAAGTAAAATAATTTGAAAGAAAGACAGGGAGAGAAAAAAGCGAAAGGGAAGATTAAAGGAAACAGAAAAGAAAGGAAATAAAAAAAAATGAATGAGAAAAGAGAAGACGAAAGAAAACTAAAGTAAGGCCAGAGAAACAACAACAATGAAAGAAAAATAAATAAAATTGAGGAAAAGCGAAGGAAACCGAAGGAAGATAAAAGAAAATAAAGGGAAGAAAGGAAAATGAATGGAGGAAAAATGAGAGGAAGCAGCGCAATGGGAGGGGGAGTGGAGGGGGAGGCGAAGGCAAAGGAGGAGTCTCGGGGAAGGAGGTAAGTCGCTGTGCAAAAACCGCTGTGCTCAAGTTCAAGTGGCTGTGGTTAATGGCTCAGGTTCCTCGTGGTTGCCTTGAAGCACAAATTAGTCTTCTGGAAACACGCGACGCCCGGTGACTCAAAAAAAAAAGTGGAATTTCCCGACACAAGAATGCAAAGAATAGTAAAGAAGAAAATTGTCCTTCGTGTGTTAATTTGCCTTTTAGAATGTAAAGGATGAAGGACTAATGAAAGGATTCTAAGCAAAACTATCAGAGGAGGAACCAAATCTGGCCTCGTGTGTTTTCGTTTGTTCTCTAAAATGATACCAAGAAAATCTGAATATTCAGTAAAGCATAAAATAGATTGATCTTGTTGTTTTCATTTGTTCTCTGAAGACAGCGAAGAAGAAAACAGGAAATAAATAAATAATGTTTTTCATCTGCTCCTAAAATAACACAACAAAGAAAAAAAATAACAAAAGAATAAATCTGACTCATACTTTTAATTTACTCTTAAAAAAAATAAGCAACGAGGAATAAAAACAAACGACCAAATAATAAAAGCAACCTTCGTGCTTTTCACACACTTCGCAATAAAAAGAAATATCATAAAAAAAAAAAAGAAAGAAAATGGCAGAGGGATTGTAACTTTTTATTCGCTCCCAGTTTGTGTAACGATGGACGCACATATTTTCAGTATTTACTCTCAAGGCTGCGGAGGTCCCACTCGTCATGGCGAGAGGCCGGGGAAGCGAGGGCCCGTCTCCTAAAGGGTTAGCAGGGCGGCGCGGCGGGCGGTGTAGTGGCTTTTAGTGTTGGTGGGGCGAGTGAACCGTCCAGCAGGTGCGGCTATAATGGCGGTGCGGCTCTGGATGTAATGTCGCTCCAGCACGACATTCCTCCACCCTCCGCCTCCCTCTGTGGCAGCTACAGGCGGCTCCTCGCGCCCATTACCCGCCGAATACCTCCCCTCCACAATGGCTCTCCCTTCTCCCGCCGCTCGTTTGCCTCCCGTTCCAGGTCTCGATATGTTCAGGGCGGAGTGGCGGTGCGATTCAGGTGCAGTGTAATCAAGGCTCCGTGTCCCTGTAACTGATCAGGATTTTGGGGTTCTGAAGAAGGTTGTGGATGTGTGTTCTTTGGAGGATGTTTTGAATGTTCTTGTTTGTCAAAAGATGAGGATTCTGCGATTTTTAAAGATAATAGCGAATGTAATGTTTTTTTTTTTCGACTTTTTTTTCTATGTGCAATGGCATGTTTTCAATTTTTCTTCTCAATTTACTGTCTCTTTTTCGCCTTTGTTCAGATTCCTGCAACTGAGAAGATGAGAACTTTGAGGATTTTAAAGAATGTTATAAATCTTTTTTAAGAATGTTTTCTAAGAGTAATGAGGTATTTTTAATTCTTATTCACAATTTACTGTCCCCTCTTCGTCTTTGTTTCGCGTATCACAAAAACTTCACCGACAGATATTAGTGAGGTATTTTGAATACTTATATGGTCTCCTGCATTTTCAGTAAACGGAATTAATGTGAAATCACTGAGTCAAAGGCTCGTTTTTATTTTTAAGTCTTAGCTAATCCTGTAAATAGGCCACTTAAAATAACACAGCACACCTTGTCTATAATAACATACCAAATACGTAGTTAAAGAAGGTCCAATTTCCAACAGGGAGGGGAATAAAGAACCTCTACGTTATGTGTGACAAATGACTCAAATTACCAATCATTTTCCAGGAATATATGACTCAAAGTTACTTGTTCCGCTTGTTTTACTTGCTTTCACGTGCAAAAGGAAGCTGGACAAGGGCTACAAAAGCCAGACAAAAAAAAAAAAAAATTATTCGCTAATTTATTCTTCCTAGAACGTCGACTAGAAAAGGGGGCAATGATTATAATCTGTAATGTAACGCAATGTAATATAACGTTAGGTTAGGTTAGGTTAGATCAACATAAAGAGGATAAAGAGCTTTGATAGGACTGGTTAGATTGGATTAGGTTAGAAGAACAAAAATAAAGGTTTTAATCGGTTAGGTTAGGTTAGGTTAACTCAGCAGAAAAAGGCAACAGGGCTCTAAAAGGATAGGTTAGGTTAGGATAGGTAAAATAGGAAAGTTTTAATCGTTTGGTAGAAAAGCGAGGAGGATTCTAATCAAGTTGGCTAATTGAGTACCAAAGGTAACTTAATATTCACCGAACTCACTGACACAACAAACCCTTACAAGAAAAGAGTGGAGAGAGAGAGAGAGAGAGAGAGAGAGAGAGAGAGAGAGAGAGAGAGAGAGAGAGAGAGAGAGAGAGAGAGAGAGAGAGAGAGAGAGAGAGAGAGAGAGTTGTGAGTCTAAGAGAGGGGGCGTTCGTTCGTCAATGAGGGGGAGTGAGAGCGAGTGAGGGCGAGTGAGGGGTGGGAAGGAAACAGGTCACATTAACGGTAATGGCGTGGCTGGCGGCCGGTCTGAACCACTGATTTAGGAGTTCCGTTTTCAGGATAGAGTGGTGCGAGGGAGAGGAGGGAGAGGAGGAGGAGAGGAGGAGGGAAGGGAAAATGGAGTAGATACGGGAAGGTTGAAAAATATTTAACCTGGTACCCTGAAAAATGTCCTCTGATAGTATATTGCAGTATCACATCAAGTGCAATAAACAAAGTCCATCATCCTCAGCCTCTCTCTCTCTCTCTCTCTCTCTCTCCTCTCTCTCTCTCTCTCTCTCTCTCTCTCTCTCTCTAATTTCAACACCAGAGAGAGAGAGAGAGAGAGAGAGAGAGAGAGAGAGAGAGAGAGAGAGAGAGAGAGGAGAGAAGAGATGAGAGAGAGAGAGAGAGAGAGAGAGAAAATACACACCTTACAAAACATTCAACAAAAGAAAAGAGGAAAAAGCCTCAAATTTCCATTCTTGATAATCCTATGAAGGGAGAGAGAGAGGAACACACACACACACACACACACACACACACACACACACACACACACACACACACACACACACACACACACACACACACAAAACACGACCAATACCAGTCCTTCACAACGGCACGACGAGGCAAGGCAGCACCAGGAGGAGGAGGAGGAGGAGGAGGAGGAGGAGGAGGAGGAATCCCGTAATTATATCGACCGGGAGTGACAATGAAGATGTACTTTCCTACCCAACTGCTTTATGCGACAGCTAATGCCACCCTCCCAGCCGCTGCCTCCTGTAATCTGCAACACAAACACAACTCCCGCCTCCACTGCTCCCCCTCAGCCCCCTCGTCCCCTCCGTGCGGTAATGTGCTGGGCCTGGTAATAATAGCCGGACAATAACACATAACCCTGAGGTGCCGGTGGTGTGTTAGTGTGCTGTGGTGCTAAAGGGGAAGAGGGACTGGTGAAGAAGTGTGGTGTATGTGGCGTGGTGTTGACGTATTTTATTATTTGTTTATTTATTTATTTATCTTTTGGTGTAGGTTTTTGGTAAGTTTGGGTTCTGTAGTGGTAAAGGGAAAGCTAGGAAAGAGTTGTGGTTGAGAGGGGTGGGTGAAGAAGGGTTGTGGTGTTGGTGGTGTGGCTTTGAGGGCGTGTTCTTGGTTTGTGTGCTCGTGGTGTCGGCGTGTTGTAGTATTAGAGGGGTAGCCAGGAAGAGTTGTTATTTGCGGTGTCGTTAAGAAGAATTGTGGTGCTTGTGGTGTGGTGTTGATGGTGTGTTCCTGGTTTAAGTGCCTTGGTGTTGATGTGTTGGTGTGTTGTGGCATTCATGGGGAGGATAAGGAGGAGATATTGTGCTTCAGTTAGGTAAATAAGGTGTTCTTTAACCCTTTGACTGCCACTTGGTACACCTTTCCCTAATTACCAGTTTGAGACATCTTTACTTGTTCTACAGCCATGTCCAGTCTTTGAACTGGGAAGGAATTGCAAAATGTATTCTTTTTCATCGCTAATTTTCTTGTAGATGCTTATAAAGACTTCACGTATTGCTTCTGGTGTTGCTAATTGTTTTGTGTCGCAGCGAAAGGGTTAAAATTATTTGTTTGTTTGTTTGTTTGTTTGTAGTATAAGAATGATGTACGTGGAGGAATGTACAGGATAGTGAATTAATGATTTATAACGCAGATAAATTGGGAACGTTAGTTAATCTGGAACATTAAAAAAAATAAATAAATGAAAACAGTAAGACATTAACAATTGCGGGGCCTGAGGCTAAGCAAATGTTTTTTCTGTTACCAAGAGAAGCGCCAAATGATTGTGTTGATAGAGAATTTTGCTTTTATAGCGTAAATGAATTGAAAACGTTAGCTGATGGCATAAAATTATGTTGATATGTATTGCTATTGTAAAAAATTATGCACGAGCTATATTGAATAGTACATTTTAAAGCAGCAATGTAAAATAAACCTAATGTGTGTAGCACTCAAATAAACAGAAATATTAATAAGCAGTACAAAATAAGCTATTACTACTGTAGTAATTATATACACACGCTTAATTAGATACCATATTTTCATGCAGTCATAAAAATAAACCAGGTGTGTGTGTAACCCTAACTATCTCTCCCTCTATCTCTCTTCAGTCCTCACCCCATTTTACTATTTGCAAGTTACAATTTACAGAAGTGTGCGGTACTTGAATGAGGGGAGGCATGAATGAACGCAACACCACCACTACTCTCTTTAAGTTACCCATTGAAGGATGCGCGTTTTCTCTCCAGAGCACGAAGTAACACCACAGCATCACTTGAGCGAGAAGTCAATTTATCATACTTCCCTTTCAATAACACTGATTCACGTACATAGTGTATATGCTAAGGGGACAAGGAAGAATCAAGAACGTTACCTTGTACAGTGTAGCCACGACTCAGAGCAATGACTTCAAGGACGTGGGGAAGTGGCAAGTCTTGGCAAGGCACCCACAGGAGACTGAAAGAAAAAGAAAACGGGGGTCAGTACTCAAGCTCGGTAACTACAATAAAATACATAAACAATAACGTGTAAAAGGAATATGTTAAACAAGTTTGTGACAATGTAGTACACATAAGTATTTCCCTTCATATACATTAGAAAAACAAACAAACAAACTATACAAAAGGTTCATAATAAAGGAAGGTAAATAACAGGAACCTAAGCCTTCATTATACAAAAAAAAAAAAAAAAAGTAAAGTCAGTATAAGGTGACCTATTATGAGGGAAAACGCTCCATATTTCCATCTACTCCTTCTTCAGTAGACCATTCCATAAACTCTTCATTCCCACCACCCTACTCCTTCATTTCGAGAGAGAGAGAGAGAGAGAGAGAGAGAGAGAGAGAGAGAGAGAGAGAGAGAGAGAGAGAGAGAGAGAGAGAGAGAGAGAGAGAGAGAGACACGAACTGACGTACTAAACTCTACTCCAACCATCCTTACTCCTTCACTCTTCCACTAAACCACTCCATACAAAAAAATCCTCATTTCCACCCACCTCTTCCACCACTCCATTCCACAAGTCCACTATACAGAAGAACACTCCCTCATCTCCATCTCATTCCTTTCTCCACTCTACCGCTCCACCGTTCCACCACTCCACCATAAAGAAGAACACCCCATCACCTTCACCTCCACCTCTTCCACCAGTCCGGTAGTCCACTTCAAATCAAGCATTAAATCTTGCCGCTCCACCCTTATCACATACATCCCAGTGTAACGCAGCCACCTCAACGCCCTCACGCCCTCACCCACGCCCTCCCGCTAGTAAATTAAGGCGCCAATACCCCGCAGGAGAGTCGGGCCCACTACGTCATCTGTTTGGCGCCCTCCAGCTCATTATAATATTGAATCCTCCAGGGGCCCATTTTTCCGCGTCCAGACCCGCCCCTCGCGCCCCCGTTATTGTTGGACTGGTCTAATCCCTTTACTAGGATTTCCATTTTGCATAATTTATAGCCCAGCGTAGAGTCCCCGAAGTGTAGCCCAAGGTTTTGAGTTTTTGGTCTCTCTCTCTCTCTCTCTCTCTCTCTCTCTCTCTCTCTCTCTCTCTCTCTCTCTGCTTTTTTTGTTTTTTGTTCTTGTTTTGTTTTCTTTCTCGTAACTTTGTGATTTTTGTTGTTTTGTTATGGTTTTGTGTCTGTTCCACGTTTTCTTTTGGTTTCTTTCATGTGATTATTTTTGTTTGTTTGTTTGTTTGTTTGTTTGTTTGTTTGTGTGTGTGTGTGTGTGTGTGTGTGTGTGTGTGTGTGTGTGTGTGTGTGTGTGTGTGTGTGTGTCATAATGCGTCATGTTAAAATGAATGTCTTTATTGTGTACCTCTCTTTCCTCTCCCTTGCTCTGTTCTTGTCTTTACCATTCCATTCCACCTCCTCTTCCTCATTCGTTACTTTCTGTCCTATCCATTCCTACTGTATCCATCCCCCCTCCCTCCCTTCCTCCTCCTCCTCTTCCTCCTCCTTCGCCTTCTCCTGTCACATATTTCTCTCCTTACTCCCATATTTCTTTCCTCCTCCTCCTCCTACTCCTCCTCCATTCCTCAAAGCATCGTGCCTTCCTCCTCTTCCTCCTCCTCCCAGCATCCCATTCTTCCTCTGTCTGTCTCCTGTAACTCATCCATCTTCATCTCTCCACTCTTCCATCCATCCTCGTCCATTCTTGGTTATTCTATTCTTCCACTACTGCTCTTCCATCTTTTCATTCGTCTCTTTCTATCTCCCACTTTCACTCCTCTTCGTTTCGCTTCCTACTTCCTCTGATTGTTTTTTGTTTTTTTTCTTTTAGTATTTTTCTTCTTCCTGTGATCCTCCTTTTTTTTCTTTTTTGTTTCTGTCCTTCACTTCCATTTTTCTTAGTTCCTCTTTCCATCTTCTTTTTGTCTAATTTTTCTTTATTTCTTTTGTTTTGTTGACATTTTTACTTCCATTTCCCTTTTTTAATCAGTTTTCTTTCTTATTCTTCTCCCTTTGTATCTCAACATTTACTTTTTTTTTTTCGTCTCATTACTCAGTCTTATCCTTCCTCTTTTTATCCTCCATTTCTTCCCTCCACGTCTTTTATCATTTTTATTTTTCATTTCATTTTTTACTCTTTTCTTTCTTTTTTTATTTGTCTCTTTCTATACTTTCACTATCTCCTTTCATTCTTATTTATTTTGTCTTCTTTGATTTCTTCCCCTTCGTCATCTATTTATTATTTTCTTTTTTTTTTCATCCTCCCTTTTACTCAGTTTGGTTCGTCGTTTACTTGCTCACTTTGTCCCTATCACATTTCTCAATTCCTTTATCCTTTGTCCCTTTTCCCTCCCCAATTACTTTTCCACGTTCTCCCTTTATTGCTGTATCTCTCTCTCCTTTTCCCTCCCTTCTATCTACAAACACCCAAACTCTTTCCCTCTTTCTTTTTTTTTTCTTTCCCTTCCATGCACCTATTCGCTCCCTCAATCTATTTTATTTCTTCCTTTCTCGTCCCCTTTCCCTTCCATTCCTTCCCCTGTCTTTACTCTCTCTCTCTCTCTCTCTCTCTCTCTCTCTCTCTCTCTCTCTCTCTCTCTCTCTCTCTCTCTCTCTCTCTCTCTCCTTTTTTCTCATTATTTCTTTTCAGTTTTTCTTTAACTGTTTTTTCTCCTGATATTATTTTCTAAATGTTTAAAATCATCAGTATCTTTCACGTTACCTTGATACTCTCTCTCTCTCTCTCTCTCTCTCTCTCTCTCTCTCTCTCTCTCTCTCTCTCTCTCTCTCTCTATGAGCCATCACGCCAGGTCGCGAAGTTACTAGTTTGGGAGAGAACAAACCAGCCCCTATAGTAGGATGTGCTTAATGGCCAAAGTTTTAATGCATTTATGACGAAAAACTCAGCAGATCTTTGAGGAGGAGGAGGAGGAGGAGGAGGAGGAGGAGGAGGAGGAGGAGGAGGAGGAGGAGGAGGAGGGCACAAACATCATAACTTAGTCGATGGTCGATGGCTGAGTCTCGCGTCCTTGATCTCGACCAAGGAGGAAAGATTTTGTTCTGTCTCTCTCTCTCTCTCTCTCTCTCTCTCTCTCTCTCTCTCTCTCTCTCTCTCTCTCTCTCTGACCACTACTCTATCCATTTATTTATCTAATCATGTATCTTTCATTACCAGAGAGAGAGGGGAGAGAGAGAGAGAGAGAGGAGAGAGAGGAGAGAGAGAGGAGGAGAGAGAGAGAGAGGAGAGAGAGGAGAGAGAGAGAGAGAGAGAGAGAGAGAGAGAGAGATGAAAGAAAATCCAAGTGGTTTCACATTATTTTTACTTTCACTCATCATTTTTTCCACAATTTTTTTTTTTCACTCGACGTCCAGATTGTATTTTTGTCCCTAATTAGTAAAAAGGGAATCACCGCGTGGCCAGAATCACACCGAGGAACACCAATTTACATACAACTTGGCGCCATTTGGCCTAATATCCACCGTGGGGGGGTAGTCCTCCTCTCTCCCCTCTCCCCTCTTTTCTTTCCTTCCTTTCTTCCGTCATCTACACTTTCCTCCTCTTTTTTTTTATCTTTTTATCTCCTTCTTTCCTCTGATGATTTCATTTCCTGGCTGATTTTCTGATTTTCTTGTCTCTATCTTTAAAATTTGTTACTTTTTATTTTCTTGTTTTTTTCTTTTCGTTTTTTGTCTATAGCTGTCTGCCTGTCTAATTGTCTCTCTCTCTCTCTCTCTCTCTCTCTCTCTCTCTCTCTCTCTCTCTCTCTCTCTCTCTCTCTCTCTCTGACTTCACTACTCTTCATTCATTTATTTACCTAAGCATGTATCTTTTATTTCCAGAGAGAGAGAGAGAGAGAGAGAGAGAGAGAGAGAGAGAGAGAGAGAGAGAGAGAGAGAGAGAGAGAGAGAGAGAGAGAGAGAGAGAGAGAGAGAGAGAGAGAGAGAGAGAGAGAGAGAGAGAGAGAGAGAGAGAGAGAGAGAGAGAGAGAGAGGAAAATTTCATCTTCCGGGGATACAATATGTCGGTGATAAACAAGTGCAGCTCAACTTGGCGACGCGAGATGGCGCCATAAATTGTCTTGCACGCAGCACTTACTTCGTCAATCCGTTTTCCTTCCCCGCCAACTCCAAATCCTTTACAAACGCAAACCACCGACGCCGCGCCTTCCCCGTTGCCATTATATCAAGCCAACCCGATGCTCAACACTGGGTCCTACTCCTACTAGGGGGGTCCTCTGGGTCTTCCTCAGGGTCCTACTACTCCCCCCGCCCACCACCAACCCTCCATCCCTTCCAAATAGCATCATTACGGTTATTGTTCAAGTTGGAAAGTCGGGACCAATACATTACCTACAGATGGGTTCCCGCCTGCATGTAAATGTGACCTCTTTTTACCTTGCGCTGCAGGATTTGGATGGCGGGAAATTTGTTTGTCGATAAGACGCCGCGCGAGGGGGAAGGTTTATGCTAGAAACGGAGCTCATTATAAGCCGCCCCGAGACACAGCAGGGAAGGGAAGGGGGAGAGGGAGACGCCGCCACAAAGAGACGCCGGCAAAGTGAGCCATTATTTCTGGAGACGTGCAGGGAACAGGTGAGCCGCCGAGGAGATGAGGACTGATCGCGGATGAAGAGGATTCGGACGGGGCGCTCGCTCCTCGCGGCTCCCGGGTTGCGGCGCTAGGTGAAAGGGGGCTCGAGGGCACGGCGCGTCTGGTTGGATCTTGGGTTGTGGCACAGAGGGAAACTTAACGTAATCACCGGCCGCGAAATGTGACGGTTTAATGGAGGGTTCTGAGGCAAACAACACCTGTAGACTGCCTGGCGTGACGTGATCGATAAACGCAATAGGAACACGACAGAAGACACACATGGGCACTTTCTATCAACAACTCCCAGCACACATTAGAATCAAGACACAAAAACAACAGAAATAGGCACTTTCCACCAACAACATACAGCACAAAATCCACAAAAAAGACACAAAAAACACCACCACAACTGCAGTACACCTAAAATCCACAACGAAACCTAAAACAGACACTTAAGAACACCACAGTGAAGACACAAAGACCTCAACACTCCAGTCCACGACTCCTAATAGACACCCCAGCACACCCCAAAAACACCCCCAGAACACCCTAAAGCACCGCACTTCCATCTCCACTGCACGGCTGGAGGGCGAGCGAGGGGCGTGATCTGATTGGGCCGCTGGGCATAGTTAGGCTGCTATTGGTGGCTTGGGAGGGAGGCAGGCGATTAAGGGCTCGCTGGAGGACATGGCTGTGTAATGCCCCTCGCCCGGATATCGCCGCCCCCGAGTCGTTTAGGCAGACACAAAGTACATAGTTATAAAAGTCGGTAACCATCCTGTTGAATATGTATCAGAATTTACATAGTGACTTCTTGTTTTGGGCCGTAAAGGATGTCGCGGGGAGGAACAGTTAAGGTGTCTCTCTCTCTCTCTCTCTCTCTCTCTCTCTCTCTCTCTCTCTCTCTCTCTCTCTCTCTCGCCTAATGGTCGCGTGACTACTTACTGTCGGCGTCTAGTGACCGGCACACACCTTTAATTAGCGCGTCACAGGTGAACATTAAACACGTAATCAGAAACGTATATATTACCTGTGTTTTTCTTTCGTTTTTTTTTTTTATGTTATGTGTTTTTAGGTTTTTATTTATTTATTTGTTGAAAGGAGGTTGAAGTGTTTTTTTTTTTTGAGAAGTGGGCGTGAGGAATATTTTATGTAAAATTTATTAGTGTGATGATGAAAATAAAGAAAAGAAAAGGAGGACGAGGAGGAGGATTAATTCAAGATAGTAGATACGAAGAGAGAAGAAGAAGAAGAAGAAGAAGAAGAAAAAGAAGAAGAAGAAAAAGAAAAAGAAAAAGAAAAAGAAAAAAAGAAGAAGAAGAAGAAGAAGAAGAAGAAGAAGAAGAAAAATAATTACAGCAACAACAACAACAATAACAAAGAAAATAAATAAGAAGCAAGATAACAAGACAAGAATAAAGGAAAAGAAAGGAAAAACGAAATGAAGAAGTAGCTACCAAGGTGAAGCGAACGCAACCCAACGCAACCCAGACGAACTCACCCATGAAAAGACTCACTGTTATACACGTACACCTTCCCAAAGTGAGACAAGTAAGTATATAAGACTCTGCAGCAAGCGGCTTGAGATGGAGACACACACACTATACCACCACCACCACCACTACTACCGACCACCACCACCACCACCACCACCACCACCACCACCACCACCACCACCACCACCGCTGCGCCGCTTATCTCTCCAGCACTCCGCCACATCAACTCCAGGACAATAAGGGGAGTGGCAGCTGGTCATTAGCCTGGATTACGGATGATAAAATTCTGGCGGCGCGACTGCCTGACGGTTTTTTAAGATCCACACGTAAAGTTGGACCGAGCGTGTAAATCTTTGCCGCCGCGAGAAAGATTGGACGCAGGGATGAAATATTTGAATCATGAGATATTTTGTGCCTTGTGTTGTGCTGGGTTGTGGTGTTAGAAGTTAGAGGAGTGTTGGGAGGCTTGGAGGGGATAAGGAGGGTGTAATGGGGGAGGATGTGGAGAAGGGCGTTGGGGGAAGTAGGAGTTTGGGAATGGGAGGAGGAAAGAGAAGGGAAGGAGGATGCAGGAGGAGAGAAAGGGAAAAAGGAATAGGATTAGGGAGTAGGGGGAAAGTTGGGGGGAGAAGGAGGAGAGGGGATTGGAATGAATAGTGAGGAGAAAAAAGGGTTAGGGAATTGGGGGAAAAAAGGGTTAGGGAATTGGGGGAGAATAGGGAGGGGAAAGAGGGGAAAAGTAGGAGTTAGAGAATGGGGAAGGGACGAAGGGTGAGGATGGGGGAGAAGGGGAAAAAGAAAGAGTAGGAAGAGAAGGAGAAGGAGAAGGAGAAGAAGGAGAAGGAGAAGGAGGAAGCAGGGAAACAGTGTGACAAGGAAGAGGAAGCGGATAAAACATTAGCAAAAAAATAAAAATAAGAAAGAAATCATCAGACAAGGACGAGAGGAAAGGAAAGAAGATAAGGAGGAGGAGGAGGAGGAGGAGGAGGAGGAGGAGGAGGAGGAGGAGAGTCGGAAAGACGATGAGGAAGAGAAAGAAGAGACATAAGAGGTAAATAAAAAAGAAAAGAGAAATTATGGTCAGACAAGGAGGAGGAGGAGAAAGAAGAAGAAGAAGAAGAAGAAGAAGAAGAAGAAGAAGAAGAAGAAGAAGAAGAAGAAGAAGAAGAAGAAGAAGAAGAAGAAGAAGAAGAAGAAGAAGAAGAAGAAGAAGAAGAAGAAGAAGAAGAAGAAGAAGAAGAAGAAGAAGAAGAAGAAGAAGAAGAAGAAGAAGAAGAAGAAGAAGAAGAAGAAGAAGAAGAAAATAGAAACACACACACACACACACACACACACACACACACACACACACACACACACACACACACACACACACACACAAGCAGAAGCAGAAGGAACAGAGGCAAGGGAGTAAGTGAGAAAGCCCCTTGGTGTACCCTGGGCGAAGCAACGTTGCGTTGAGTGCCCGCGGCAGTACGTTATCCCTTTAACTAGATGTAGAAAAATCGTCCACTTGAGGTCTGCGCCTGTGGCCGGGGAGACCCTCTCAGACCCGGCTACTCACCTCATTATTTTTGCCTTATTATCAGCCGGAGAGGCAAAAAACAGGAGCAGGAGAGCGGCTCGCATTGGCGTCAGACTCCTGCATCTTCGTTAGCGATTATAATCCTGGCGGCCTCTTCTTGCAGGAAATGGAGCTTACCAACTAAGAGGGTAATGCTCTCTCTCGCCCCGAGCCAACCTGGGCCTTGGGGCGGGGCGGGGTGCGGGTGAGAGCGGCGTGACAGCGTGCGGGAGTGCGGAAGAGTGTTGGGGCGGCCGCGGGAGGAGAGTTGTGGGTATTTTCTCCGGAAAGCTGCTGGAGGAAGACGTGGGAGTGAGGGCTGGAGTGAGAGTTGGTGTGGCGGAGCGCTCCCTGGGGCACCCTCGGCCACGTCCCCACCTGCCGCCGCCAGCACAGCCACCTTGATGGAGCACTGCCATCCCCCGACCCCCACCCGCCACTCTGCACTGGGGAGGGGGATGTAAGAAGAGAGGAGAGGGAAGGAAATGAGAATGGGAGAGAGGAGAGGAAAGGAGAGAGGAAAGAGTCAGTGGCAGCGGGATGGATGACTGTCAGCCTCGTGTGTGTGTGTGTGTGTGTGTGTGTGTGTGTGTGTGTGTGTGTGTGTGTGTGTGTGTGTGTGTGTGTGTGTGTGTGTGTGTGTGTGTGTGTGTGTGTGTGTGTGTGTGTGTGTGTGTGTGTGTGTGTGTGTGTGTGTGTGTGTGTGTGTGTGTGTGTGTGCGTGTGCGTGCGTGCGTGTGAGTACAGTTTTTTTTCTATATGAGAGTTCGTGCTCAAAGATCTTCGTAGCTAATTTTATGTATTTCTGCACCAGGGTCCGCGTGATTACATTCGCTGCGTCCTGTGTACACGCCTGCAATAATTTATGCGTGGTGTGTGCGAGCGGCGTTCAGCCTACCTGTTGAGTCTGCCTCGTGTGCCTGACTATTATACCTGTGTGTGCCTAATTAAATGAAGTCACAACTCTGGCCTTTCGCTACCTGAGCACTGAGCAGCATCCAATACTTGAGCTCTTCATTATATTCTATCACACCGCCGCACACTCCTGGGAACCCTCGCCAGTGTTGTGTTGGTGTTAAATGTAAACCGTGCAGCACAATACGAGACGCCAGAAATTCTAATGTGCTGAAAGCGGAGCGCGAGCGATTATTAGCTATAAGGCCTCTCAGCACAGCGCACACACACACGCACACACACACACACACACACACACACACACACACACACACACACACACACACACACACACACACACGGGTCAGGCAGGGTTGGTCAGGGTTAGGCAGGGCGCAAGGTAGGGTTGGTCAGGGCGGGAGTCAAGGCTAATGAACAACTTTAAACTTTTATCCTGGCACTCATCGGCAGCTGGCAGCCTCGGTGACGTGTGTGGCAGGCAGAGCGGAGGCAGCTGGCGCACTGCAGACCACTACTGGGAAGCAGCCGCGCCATCTGCAATATGCAACCATTGCAATCTGTGTAAACTTTGGGTGATCGGCGCAGAATCTCCGTACGACCTTGCATCCGCGAGATCAATAAACGAAATACGAAAAATCGCAAGCTTTACTGGCCAGGTGAGTATGTCATCCGTCAGAGGAAGCATGTGTCCCCCCCGCCCCGCAACGGTAACAATACATCACCAATACTTCCTGATTATTCGTTGAAGCGAGTTTCTACGACTGTGTAAAATGTGTGTCTGTCCGCCATCTTTTCTTGGATTCCATGACGATTGTGATCGGTGCGGCCACGGAGCTGCCAGAGGTACAATGACGCCGGCAGGGGAGCGATCCCCAGCCACCCATCCTGTCGAGCTGCGCTGCCCAGCAACACACCAGAGCCAGCTCCGCCGCGACTCCTGCCCCGTGGAGGCGAGGCAAGGCGGAGAGGCCCGGGCACGGGTGTCTTCAGGAGGGGATAAACCCTGGCTGGCGAGTGCTGGGAGTGGTGCTAGCGCCGCCCTCGGTCACAGTCGTAACCATGATTGGGAGAGCGGGGAGAGGGACGTGTCACTCTCCCGCGCTGCCCCCGAGCCCCCCGCCCCCGCCTCTCCCCGCTCTCCTTGCAGGCTTCCCTCTTACTATGGGATCGATGGTTACCCGTGAGTTCAACAATTAGGCTGCTTGTCCACCTGTAATTATGCGAGCGTGTGCACCTGACGGCACGGGGAACAGCATTCGCTATTCTAGTTCTCGCCGCGGAGTAAAAATAACTCGCCGACGGTAGAGGTTGAATTCCTTTGTTCTGACGGAGGTGGTGTTTGCCTCTAGGGCACTGCTCCCGTCCCTTAGGCTGATATGGAGACCTGGGCCTTGGGAGGATGTGCTGCAAGTGTGAGGAAGAGAACGGAGACAGGCGTGGTTTATTTCCTTACTTCACATCCTAACCTTACTCTTTTTCTCTCTCTCACTCTCTTTCTTGGGCGACAGAAAACGTCAACACTCGCCAGCCACTCTCTCTCTCTCTCTCTCTCTCTCTCTCTCTCTCTCTCTCTCTCTCTCTCTCTCTCTCTCTCTCCTCGGACTCTCTTTCCTGCTTGCACTCCTCCCCGTCAACTGTTTTAATCGATGTAATGTGCAATGCGAGGGATGACTGCGAGGGGAGGCCGGCGTGCCCCTGACCACCTGCTGCAGCGTTGTCAAGACGACCTTCTGGGTAAATCCTAAGTATATTGAGGAAAAAAAACTTTAGAGCAGGAAGCAGGAGGGTGAGGAAGGGAAGGTGCAGGAGAAGGAGGAGCAATTCAACATGCTAGTGGTGATGAGAAGGGTGATGTGTATCGGGTTATGTGATAGAAGATGATTGTGAGGAGGTGTGATTGTGGATTTGTTATGTGTTACTCTGTGTTATTAGTGATAGTGTGTGTGATGCTTTGGAGAGGAAATAAGTTTGTTTGTCTTCTTTCTCTCTCTCTCTCTCTCTCTCTCTCTCTCTCTCTCTCTCTCTCTCTCTCTCTCTCTCTCTCTCTCTCTTTTTGTGTGTGTGTGTGTGTCATAAGTAGGTATTCAGGTATTCTAAACCCAAGGGATAAAAAGGGGTATGCATGTTCTCTCTCTCTCTCCCTTACACACACACACACACACACACACACACTAGTGCACTAATTATGAACTCCTCACAGCTCAGGCCATAGTAGTTCATTGGCTGCCGAGGACACACTTCCCGTCTGCAGGCCAATAAAAAGAACCGAGCCTGGTGGATGAGGGGAGGGGGAGTAGGGAGGGGGAGGGGAGGGAGCGCCCTGTTGCCTCACAAAGATCACCTGTGGAGGGAGAACGCCGCCGGGTTGACGAGCGGCACTCTGAGCGTCTTTCTGGCGGCATTCATTAACAGTGGCGACAAAGAGACCAGAGGAGAAGGACCAACTCTCGAGGGAAGTGGCCCCCTCCACGGCACTCCTGCAGCCGCGCCTGAGCCTCTTACTGGTGCCAGTGTTTGGGTTGGAGGAAACAAGGATCCTCATGCGGCCATAACGACACTCATCGCTGTGAGGCTCCCAGTGTGGCTGTCGGGTCCCCAAAGCCAAGACCAGTGAGGAGGACGCCCGCCCCACTAACGAGAGCCAGGACCCTCTCCTTCCCCGGCCGCGACAGCCACCCCGCCCATTGGTGCGTCCGCAGGGGCGTGAGTGTACCAGAAGGACCCCGGCAGGAAGAGAACCAGCCAATAGGAGAGCAAGAGGAGTGTGGCGCAGAAAATGTGATCACGGCACGTGCCATCCGGTCAGGCCAGCCGCACTCTGTTACCCACGCCACCCACCGCCCGCCCGCCCGCCCGACTTCACAAAGGAAGAAAAATATGTCAATGATTACGGTGCCGGCAGTCTAGTCCAACAGACCCGGTGTTCCCTGAAGATTTTTCAGGCAAACATACATTTACATACAGTTGGAGAGAGAGAGAGAGAGAGAGAGAGAGAGAGAGAGAGAGAGAGAGAGAGAGAGAGAGAGAGAGAGAGAGAGAGAGAGAGAGAGAGAGAGAGCAAAGGGAAAGTCAAGGAAAGTCAAGGACAGTCGCCGCTATATTCCATTCTGCTCTTACTTTCCTACTTGCAAGAGAATATCCTTTGCAAATTCTCAAGACACCCCCTCACACTCCCCACCTCCCTCCCTCCCCGCTAATCTCCGTCAGGTTCATGGTGGAGGATTCTTTAAAGTTTCTTGTGTAGCAGATGTACTGGAGAAGCCTGGCGCCGTCAGCTTATTGGCTCTCACAGTGCCAGCTCGTGTAACGATCTCCGACCCTTGTTGAGTATTATTGTCGTGGGGCCTCAGGCAAGGGCGGCGGCCTGCTGGTGGGGGCGTGGACTGGCGGCAGGAAGAGTTACACGCCGCTGGAAGATCATGAAATCGTGGGAACTTTGCAATAATTCGGCAGAAATCGTGCAAACACAGAATCTGGAGATCATATGGAAATGAAGACGTTTGTATTTGGGTCCTCCGCCTGCGTCGTCGCCGCCAACATTGAGGCGCCCGCCGCTGCCAGCCGCGCAACAATCTTTCGCTCTCTTTCTGTCTCTCTTCCTCTCCCGCTGTGAACATCCTGCGCTTCTGCTTCATATCGCACTTATAGCAAACCCGGTCACGTTGACTGTCGCTGGAGATAAAGACAGACGGCTGGGAATGACAGTCGCCATCATCAAAGGGCTTCAGGAGAGGAGGGAGTGCGGGAGCCAAGGGCCGAGACCAGCTGGTTGGCGACAGCTGGCAGCGGGAAACAGTGATGCTGCACCGGGACCGCCATCCACAAACCGCTTTATCTCGCCTTTTTGCTGCCTCTACCTAAAAGAGCTTCTTTCTCTGCCAACTTTTCCCCGATGAATGGGAGCTGACGGCCAGGAGAGCCACGATCCACGGGCCTCGCCTCTCGCAGCGAGTTATGGCAGACTCACTCTCTGCGTCCCCTAACTCCGCGGTAATAAAGGGGAGAGAGACACTCCTTCACCACATTCACATTGTTTCTTTACTATTTCCTCAACACCTTGAGTCACCACGTCACCCTCACCACTCTCACCACCACAACCACAGCATCCCCTCCACCTGGACGCCTTCACCACCGCGGCAACACAGCTCAGTATACACACACACACACACACACACACACACACACACACGCACATACACACACACAGAGCCGCTCCTACGCGGACACCGAACAACACTCGCTCAAACAAAGCAGCTTTAAGTGCCATAACAGACCAGCAGCCGCTCTAAGAACACGCCATAAAACACGCCACCTCTACACACACACAAACACACACACACATACACACACACACACACACACACACACACACACACACACACACACACACACACACACACACACACACACACAAGCAAG
>NC_087166.1:7727500-7745000 GCF_035594125.1 Scylla paramamosain
TTACGTCATCCCCGCCCGCCACTCCGCCTCGCACCCCTCGTATTTCTTCCTCCTCCCTCCTCCCTCCTCCTCCTCCTACTCCTCCTCTTCCTCTTCTTCTTCCTCCTTCCTTCTCTTCTTCGTACTGTTCTTACTGGTTGTCGTGTTAAATTTGCTTTTCTGTGTGTGTATACTTTTAAATATCACTTTTCTTTTCATTGTTTTCTCCTCTTCCTCCTCCTCCTCTTCCCTTTCTTTTTTTCATATTCTTCCTTCTGTTGCTACTGTTCTTATTGTTAAATTTGCTTCTTTTGTGTATACTCTTGAATTCTCACTTTCCTTTTTATTGTTTTCTCCTCCTCCTCCTCTTCCTCTTCCTGTTTCTCTTCCTCTACTGACCTTACTGGTTCTCTTGTTGAATTTGCTTTTTTCGTGTATTTTTAAAACTTTCACTTTCGTTTTTATTGTTTCGCTTGTTATATTAGTTTTTAATGCCCTTCCTTCTTTCCCTCTCGTTTATACTCCACATACTCTCTCTCTCTCTCTCTCTCTCTCTCTCTCTCTCTCTCTCTCTCTCTCTCTCCCACTGTTCCTGGATTTTTTTTTCATTTCCTTTTAGTGTTTCTCATGTTTTTCCTCCTCTATTTCCTATTTTCCTTTTTTTTTTTATAGTTCACCTCTTGTTAGTCTTCCTCTTCAGCTCCTTCTTTCCCCTTCCACTTTATTTTATTTTATTCTTGTCTGTTCTTTTCTTTCTGCCACTACATGGACTCTCTCTCTCTCTCTCTCTCTCTCTCTCTCTCTCTCTCTCTCTCTCTCTCTCTCTCTCTCTCTCTCTCTCTCTCTCTCTCTTGGTGAAGTTACTCCTCATTCTACACTCACTTCTACTTTTTTTTTATTTTTTATTTATTCAGAAGAAAGTCAGATCCTTCCTTCAAAGCTTCCTTCCCTTCCTTTTTGATTCCTCCTACTGAGTGGATGGATCGATGAATGGCTGGATGGATGGATGGTAGCTGGTTGGATGGATGGAACTCGCCTCTGAGATACGGAAGGAGGATAGGCACGATGAGGAGAAGAATAAGGAGGAGGAAGTCGGGGGATCCTTCAGGGTAGTCAAAGGAGGCGGGCGGAGGGCACCATCTAGCTCCCGGCGGGCGGTCTTTGATGTGTGGCCGCGAAATGGGATTTTTGATGAGCTCTTGAAATGTCGGCGGAAGGTTAAACTTTTGTGACTGGCATTTTCACGTACGTATCTGCTATTTTTTCGATGATGGTGGTGGTGGTGGTGGTGTGGGGAGATTTCTTGCATTGTCCTTTTCGTTTAGCTGTTTTCCCTTTTTTTTTTGTGGCGTCATGTGGTGTCTTTGTTGCAGCGTCTTTAATCAGTCAGTCAGCCAATCATGTTTATTTTTTGGGGCGGTGGGGAATAAGGTTGCTATCTTCTTAGTTACATTTTGCAGTACCATATGATCCCGTTTTCTGCGAAGTCTTACAGCAATCAACCAGTCAGTCGATGGAGAGTTTTTTTTTTTTCTCAACTTTCCTTTTCTCATAGCTCTATTAGTCATTTTTCTACCCATACGAGGAGACAAGCAAGGAGTGTTGACGGAACTGACATCTGTACAGCAGTAACGCCAATTCTAGTAGTATTGTGCTTTTCGTAGATATGCAATCGAAAATAAATTAAAAAAAAGAACCTGTAGAATTGACAAGAATACTCACTTTAGCATTGTCTTTTTTGGATAACTAAGAAAAGAAAGTAACAAAAAATAAATAAATAACTAAGACTACCCATAAAATCAAACGTGCACATCATGAGAACACGAGCACTTCATTTATTTTTTCTCCCCTGCTTCTTTAGTGGATCTCGTATTTAGGACGTTACTCCCACGGTGCGTGTCTCCCATCTTGTCCTCCAACGTGTATCCCCTCTCGTTAACATTCACACCCCACCACTCCGCACCCTATACCCCGCACCCTACACCCCTCACCCCGCACCCTAACCCCTAAACCTCGCACCTCGCACCCCACTCACACCCAAGATCCCGATTCCGAGACATGGCCAAACCTGAGAGCGAATTTACAGCGGCAGAGTGACGGGTGGCAGAGTACGAAGTGGGTTCCCTGAGTACGCCTTCCTTCCTGACGGCGGCGCAGAGTCGGTTTGATTAGACACGAGGCGACATCCACATTAATAACATAACAGAATCGCGTCTCCCCGATGGACGCGCATTACGGGGTTTGTTTGCCTGTTTGTCTGGTTCTCAAGGGTACGATGTTCAGATGCTACATAATTTAATTGACCACTGACGCTGAAGCAGTATGGGGTTAAGTACAGCCATGGCAGCGTATCACACTAACTCACACTGTATTATCTGCTTTTCTTGAATTTTATGAGGTTAAGTATAGACATGTTGGGAGTCTAGTAGAACTATTGTCACACTAACTCACACTGTATTCAGGAATTATGGAAATAACCTAACGCTACTAATATCTAGAGACTGACTTTTTACTTTTGAGCTAAAATTATGACGGTTTTACAAATCGTGAGCCACACAGTAAAGGAATAAACAGTGAAATTAATGAAATGAATTAATCTAAACGTAACCAAACCTAACCTAACCTAAACCTATAATGTAACCTAGCAATCTGATGAAAACGCTAATATCAGTTTGATATTACCTCTGTACTCTCTGCTAGTTTAATCTACGTTCTTTGCTTTTCCTGAATTTTAACCTCTGATCTGAAGTATTAGACATGACAGTTGCTAGAGTCCAAGCAAATGACTTAGCTTGGTATTGAAGGAACACGTTTTTCTTTCTTTCTTTTTTTTTTTTTTTTTTATCCAAGAGAGCTCTGGTCAAGGGCAACAAAAAGTAAGAAAAAAAAAAAAAAATGCCCACTGAGGTGCCAGTCCCTGTAGGAAAGAGCCAAAAGGATTATCTAAAATTGGAAGAGAAGTATCTTGAACCAGTGGTAGTGAAAGATTACTTGATTATCTAATAGCAGGAGTGTCTCTAGTGTGTCATGTTTGTACGTCCCGGTCCAGCGTGTGAGGATGACGATGATGGCTAGATTGTTGTCTTAATTTGGGTCTCCTGCTTCTTATTTCGTTAAAGTCTGGTACTCTTCTTTGTTCCTTAGTCCTTGTTTTTAATGCCAAGGTGTTTATACATGCAAGAAAAAAAGAGCTGCTATTGGCATTATTCCAGTTTCCTAAGAACTTTTTACTTTTATTCATCTTTTTTATCTAGGAAAGTTAAAAAGCTAAGAGTAAGAAGAAAAACTAAATTCTTGACCTTACACCTTCTCTCTCTCTCTCTCTCTCTCTCTCTCTCTCTCTCTCTCTCTCTCTCTCTCTCTCTCTCTCTCTCTCTCTCTCTCTCCACCTGAACTCACACTATCTATCACCTTTATTGCGTTCTTCTCTTCTCCCCTTCTCTTCTCTTTCTTCTTTTCTTGTGTATTTCAATTACTTTTCACTCCTCTTCATCGATTCCCTGCATTTTTACTATTGCTCTGTCATCTCTTTTCTAGTTCTTGATTACATTTTCATAATTTTTTTTTACTTTCTTCCGCTTTTTTTTAAGTTCTCGATAAGTTTAGTATTACATAATTCTTACAACCCCCAGTTTTTTTTTTCTAGCTACTTATTTCTTTTCTTCCTAGTTTTTATACCTATTTTTCATGTGCCCTATATAATTTTTTTTTTTTTTTCATTTTATCCTTCCTTTTCTTTCTTGATTTCTGTACCTCCATACTAGAGTTCTGCATTACTTCACCTTTCCCTAGCTATCCTTCCTTTTCTTCCTTAATTTCTACACATCTATCCTTGTCTTCTACATCGTTTTAACTTTTTTTTTTTTAAACGCTACCTTTTTTTTTTTCTATTCCTACACCATTAACTACCTTATGTTGTGCAATATTTTTTTAACCCTCACAACAGTTACCTACCTTATTTCCTTCCTCACTTTCTTTATTCATAACTTTCCATAACCTTACCTTACTAGTAGTATTCAAGATTCAATTCCTCACCTATTACTCTCCTCACTCTTCATCTTTCAGGTATAAAATATTTTAGATTAGCGTACCTGTATCCTTCCCATATAGTCACATAACCTCCATCTACTCGTACACTTAGCAACATACTCCCTCTTACCCTTCTCTCTTTTTATTCCTCACTTCCTTCCACCGTCCCCCTGGGCCTCCCCCTTAGCATGGAGGACTGGAGAAGCCCCCGAAGCCCCCCAAGCCACGGGTCGAGCCCTTCGTCAGTGTAATAAGATCAAGTTTGCAATGATCAAAGGTTCGGGTGGCTGCGACCCCTGACGTGGCGGCTCCCTTGGGGTTGTGGGACCTACGAAAGGGATGGGGAGGGGGTGCAGGTGAGGAGGAGGAGGAGGAGGAGGAGGAGGAGGAGGAGGAGGAGGAGGAGGAGGAGGAGGAGGAGGAGGAGGAGGAGGAGGAGGTCAGGTGCTGCACGTTTTAGTTAAAATTTTCAAGTGTTATCTTCCTGGTTATCTGTTCGTCCTTTTTTTTTTTTTTTCTTTACGTCTGACTTCCTTTTTTTTCTCCCTCCTCCTCCTCCTCCTCCTCCTCCTCACTATCAAACTTCCGACTTCACTTGAGTCTCATCGTGTAATTAACTTCCCTTCACTTTTTTTCATCTAATTACCATAGGACCTCTCACTCTCTCTCTCTCTCTCTCTCTCTCTCTCTCTCTCTCTCTCTCTCTCTCTCTCTCTCTCTCTCTCTGCATCAAGTGCATCAAGTCTCTATATGATTCTTTCTAAACTTCACTCTTCTCCTTCAGTTTCTTACAATCTCTCTCGTATATCCTCATAAACTCTTTTCATCATTATTTCTTATTTTTTCGAATTCATTCTTACAATTTAATTCCTTTTCACTTCCTCGTTCTCCTTCTTTAGTGCTACCACCACCACCACCAACAAAACCCTTTTTATTTATCTTATTTATATCACTTAAAATCTCCTCCTTTGGCCTCACCATCTCCTCTTCACTGTCCATCTTTCCAGCATTCTTCCCTTGCATCTCCTACTCAAGGCATCTTCTCAACTTCTTGTTAGATTATATAACAGTTATTTCCCTGTCTGTGCCTCTTATGTCTTCCTTTTAAGCCCTGAACGTATTTTTTTTTCTTTTGCATGTTTCTTTTTTGTTTCTCTTTCACCAAAGGATTCTCTCACTATGTCCATGCTACTATTACCGTAATCTTTCTTCTTTTATCTGTTTTTCTAAATTTTCTATTTTTTTTCTTGCAAACATCCTTTCTTTATTGCCGTGTCTTTTTTCAATTTCCTATTACTACTGAACTCTATTACAATGTCTAAATAAAATATTCCTGCTATTCTCTCTCTTTCATTACATGTGTTATTCTCCACTCCCTTTAACTTACTCCCTTTATTATACGAACAGAAATTATATGTTTCCATTTCTGTTTATCTTTTTAACTTCCACAGTACTCGACAGTAACATCTACTTTAACAAATTTCCTTTCCTTCCATTTCCTCTCATTACTTGTGCTTCTTTCCTTCCTAGTTATTATCAGGTTCTTCCTCTTTTCATTATACGAACACTTTACTACTTTATTCCTCTATATCTTTTCTCCAATTTGCTTTTTATCTAAGGGCACTTTTATCTACATCTACATCACATCCTTTCATTACATCCCTACGTTACACCTGTGCTCTTACCTATACTCCTTTACAAGAACTTTCTGTCTTTCTCATTTACTGCCTCGTCGTCTCTCCCTCCGTCGTAACCTTCCCTAGCGGCATCTGGCAGCCCAAGAATCCATAGGTGTGCAATTTCGGTGACTGGCGACGTTGATCAAGTTGGTGTATGTTAATTAGGAAGCGGATGACGAGTCGGTCGGCGTGTCGCAGGTATTGTGCGACTAATGAGTTGAGACGAACCAATTTCAACTTCGACGCCAGGTGGAGGGCCCGAGTAAACTGCCAATAGAATGAAACTTGGAGACTCAAATTGACCTGAGGTTGGCTGGGCTTTGTCTGTGTGCTCGGCCGTGGCACTTGGTGGTGTGTGTGTGTGTGTGTGTGTGTGTGTGTGTGTGTGTGTGTGTGTGTGTGTGTGTGTGTGTGTGTGTGTGTGTGTGTGTGTGTGTGTGTGTGTGTGTGTGTGTGTGTGTGTGTGTGTGTGTGGCCAGATGAAGGGAAGGACAAAGGCATAGAAGTTTGTTTGGTTGTTGTTGATTTGTTTTTGATGTGTGTGTGTGTGTGTGTGTGTGTGTGTGTGTGTGTGTGTGTGTGTGTGTGTGTGTGTGTGTGTGTGTGTGTGTGTTTAGTGGGTTGTTAAAGGAAATTTCCTGAAAGAAAAGTAAGGATAAATGAATCATGTGACGAAAGAAAAGAACTAAAGGAAAGAAGGGGACACAGTCAGTTAAAGGATAGCTGAATGGCTACAGAAAGTACGTTAAAGGAGCCAAATCATCATAAACAACCTCAACTACTCCACTCTATGATTCTCTTGCAGTGGAATCATAACGGCTGATGATAATGATGATATTGCACCCTTTGCTTCCTACTTTCTCTCTCTCACTTTAAAAAAAATCGTCACACGGACCATTTATCTCTTTAATACCTCGTAACATATCCCAGTCCGCACGAGAGCACAAACTAGTGGAGAAAATTACATGGAATAAGAAAGAAGTGGAGGCAGGAGAGAAAGGATAGGCGGGAGAGGCAGTCAGTCCTTTCACCTCCACTTCCACCTCCACCACATCAACACCACCACCACTACCATCACCACCTAGACAAAGGCCTGCCCACAATACCACTTGATTGACAGGGCAATTCGTCTCGGGGAGGAGGACTTCCATCGGCAGGAGACAAACAGTGCTGCCAACACGTCCAAAACAGAGCGTCGGGTGGTGAGACAAGAACCCATGACCTACATCGAGGCGCTCTGACGTCTACCACTGCTATGCGAATCCGCTTTGCTGTGATTATTCAAGAAAAGGAAAGGTCCAGTGCGCTTCTCCGCTGAGCCGTAAGGGGAGTGAGGAGTGGGCGCGTGGGTGTTGGCAACGGTGGTGACAGAGGAGAATAAATGGGTGGGGGAGAGGACATGATACATCACGTCCTCACTGGAGTCAAATGCAGCGCCAGATGAGACTCAGTTATGGATGATGGACCCGCGCGTGCACTCCTTGCCGTCACCCCTCGATGACCGTTTGTGGGAGTCACGTTCTGAATCACGTCTCATACTCTGACCGACTTCCGTGTTCTCTTGGAGTGTCTTTTCTTTTCATATTGTTTTCCGTAAGCTTTGTTTTTCATTACTGTTTGAAGTTTCCCGTTTGTCCTTCCTACCTTCTTTTTTTCTTTTATTCTTTGTTTTGTTGATACTCTAAGCAAATTCCTGTTAACAATCAGGATAGGATGAAAAAAAATGGGTTGAAGCTTAAAGAAACGTTGGGCTTGGTTCTCAAATAGAGTGATATATGAATGGAATAGACGCAGTAATCAGCTTGTTAAAGCCGAGTCATTAGAGGTTTTAAAATATTAGATAAATTTTTTGGATGAGGGGTGGAAATAGGTGAGTTTCATGCTGGGACCGCCACGTGTAGACCAAATGACTTCTTGCAGCTTTCCTTATTTGCTTATGTTCTTATGTTCTCTGGCTGATAGGTCTCCTTACTGTTTTTTTTTTTTTATATTGTATTCCTTACGCCCTGACGTTCATTATCCTTTATTGTTTTTCATCTCTTTCTTACTATTAATTTTTCAAGACTTGTTTTCGTTATCAGTTGCATAAATCACGTTTAAAGTTTGTTATGGCTTTCAGTAAGGGCACCATAATCATAATAACTCTTTTCTTAATCTTTTTTTAGCGTTTTTTCTACTTCTTGTTCGTGTTCCAGTTCTTGTTTATATTCTTCTTGTTCTTGTTCCTTTCTGTTTGCGAGACCAAGACACCCTGAAAACAAACAAACAAACAAACAAAAAAACTACTACTGCTACTACCACCACCACCACTACTACTACTACTACTACTACTACTACTACTACTACCACCACTACTACTACTACTACTACTACTATTACTACTACTACTACTACCAAATACTACATATGACTGATGCTCAACAATGCCACTGGTTAAGTGGAGATGTTAAGATGTGAAGATAATGCGCGGGTTGTAAGATCATATATTCCGAGGCATGAATGAACCGTGAAGAGAATGCTCTCAAGGAATGACACTCGAAATCTTTGTTCCTTATAACCTTGATCAACAGTACGTATTACCCAACGTAAATACGTACGTACCTGTGGTTGATATTTCTGATGTCTCTTCTTCCTGGTTTACTTGCTGGCTCGCCTCCTGAAAAAAAAAAAGTTAAAATGGGAATTATTTATGTTATATAAGATAAAGCGTTATTTATTTATTTTTTGTGTAGTTGTATGGTTGTTAATTGAATGACTGATTGGTTGACTGATTATTTGATTTAAAAAGCAGTTGAAGTATATTTCTTTATTTGTGTAATATTACTTTTAATCATTACTAGAGGCCTTGTGTCGTCCTTACTTTTTATACTTGTTCTTCTTGTTCTTGTTCTTGTTCTTCTTTCTCTCGTTCTTCTTCTTCTCCTTTCCCATCCTTTTTTTCTTCTGCTATAAATACTAATGCTGATGCTTCTGTTATCACCACCACCAGCACCACCACCACCACAACCACCACCACTACTGCTACTACTACTACTACTACTACTACTACTACTACTACTACTACTACTACTACATCACCACCATCACTGCTACTACTACTACTACTACTACTACTACTACTACTACTACTACTACTACTACTACTATAACTACTCCCACTACACCACCACCACTGCCACCACTACCACCATTATCACCACCACTACCAGACTCATTAGCACCTTCGAATCAGCAGCCAATTACTTGAGGAAGAGTTTTTGGGGAGCGGGCGCCCGTCACCTCCTGCTTGGTCAGCATCCCTCCCCATCCCTGCCCTTCAGAAGGCCGCGCGCCCATCATAACTCACGCGGGAGGGGTGAGTGGTAAATTGGTGTGTGATGTATTATTGAAGTAATCATGAATAATCCCTCAGTGTCACTCTCTCCACCGTCAGGAGTTTGTCACCAATGCAGCTTCCTCTTCCTCCTCCTCGTTCTCGTCCTTGTCTATCTCCTCTCTTAGTACCTTCCTCCTCTTCTTTTTCCTCTTATTGTTTCTTGTTTTACTTATGTTTGTGTCTGGTTTGGGAAGCATCATGATGGAAACCTCTCTTAGTTTTTCTCTTACACTTTTTTTAATTTCTTCTTCTTCTACTTCTTCATCACCATCTTTTTTTTTCTTCGTCTTCTTGTAGCATATGTTTGCTTCCAAGAGGTTTCACGCCCAAAAGGAAGGAACATAATTGACAATAAAAGGGAACAAGAAGCAAGAGGGAAAGTAAAAATTGTGGCAACAGATACAAAGAAATGCACGATGAAGAGGAACCACCATCACCACCACCACCACCACCTCCACCACCAGCACCACCACCACCACCACTATCATCATCATCATCGTCATCATCATCATCAACATCAACATCAAAAATAATAGGTGTAACGGTGTATCATCATCAACCCCTCCTCCTCTTCCTCCTCCTCCTCACCACCATCATCATCATCATCATCACCATCAACAGCAGCAACAGGAGCAGCAGCCAGGACAACAAGGCGAAGGGAAAGAGCAAACGTTTAAATCACATAAAAGTCACAGAGAAACTGATACAAGACTGGAGAGAGAGAGAGAGAGAGAGAGAGAGAGAGAGAGAGAGAGAGAGAGAGAGAGAGAGAGAGAGAGAGAGAGAGAGAGAGAGAGAGAGAGAGAGAGAGAGAGAGAGGAGGGTGGGAGAGGGGGAGGGGCACAGTGGGGAAGCTCGAGCCTAATGAATAGACTGAGGGAAAAAAAGAGGGAGTGGGGGAATTTTAATATTTACAGAGGCGATAAACCTGACAACTCCACGTGTAAGCAAATTGAATAATAAATTTCACAGAAAACCTCCCATGCTAACTTCTCATTAGAGGTTTCCCTAGAAGCTAATGCCTGTATCCCGTTGTGCTGGTTTACGTCTGCCCGACGCTCTTTCCTCCTCCTAGCCGCCCGCCAGCGAGTTGAAAAGACCACCACTCAACCCAATAACTCTCCGAAATATGTGGTAAACTAAGAGATTTATTCCCCAGCCTTGGCAGATCCCGAAATTGCGCCTTGGAGTAGGATATTCCGGGGAGGAGAGGAAGAGATTTACCTTCCGTGGCCGTGAGCGAGGAGGGAAAACAGGGAGATGGTGGTGGTTGTGATGGTAGTCGTAGTAGTAGTAGTAGTAGGAGTGCTGGTGGTCGTGGTGGTGGTGGTGGTGTCGCGGCTCAACCTGGCAGCGAAGGGACGTGGATGAGGCAGCAGCGGGCGCACGTAAATACAGGGCAATATCATCGCGGCAACGCCTTCCGCTGCTCACACTCTCACTCGGGCACGTGAGGCGGTGAAATTCTCTCGCGTTTTGTATCTTGGAGGTGAAAAAAACGCTGACGGGCTAAATTTTCTTTCGTATATTAAAAAAAAAGGGATAAAAAAACAATCGATTACAATCCTAAATCCATACACGTCCTATAGTTTATGCCTCTTTTTATCACAGTCTCTACTTCTCCCGCTGCATAAGAAGAGAAAACACACACAAAACTACACCAATAAAATGTGGTGAAAGAGTAAACTTGGAGCATCAGCCGACAATCCTCACGTATCTACCAAGACTTCCAAGGTTCTAAACGTACAGTAGACGCCAGTAGATCCCAGCAGACGTCCCCGCCCACCCCGAAGCAGGCCGTACTTGAGGCAGGAGCAGGTACCTTCACCACCTGCTACAAATACGCCGGGAAATATAAGCAAGAGAGAGAAACGCAGCGGCTAAAATATGAACAGCCCCCAACTTGTCTCCCATAAATTTCCCCTCACTCCAGCCACCTTCCAGCCGCGGTAATTTGTGGGGAGGGGAAGGGATGGGAGGGATAGGATGAGGAGGGATGGGAGGGGAAGGTAAGGGTGCACTGGAAAGGGTGGAGTGGGGTGGTGGGGTGGAGCGTGCAGGAGGGGAAAGGAGAGAGAGGGAGAGGAGAGAGTGGGAGGGAGGGTCTGGATGCTGGAGGGCTTGAGGGGTTCTCTTCCTCCTCCTCTCCCTCCTCCCCTTTCCAACCTCCACCTTACCTAAAAAAAAGAAAAAAAAAGAAAAAAGAAAATATTATTTCGGAGTTAATAAACACACGCACCTGAACGGGAAGTGGGTAAGGAAAAACATGTAGATTCCTGAGTACAGGGAGTCACACACACACACACACACACACACACACACACACACACACACACACACACACACACACACACACAAATGGAAACCTAAGAAAATCTCTCTCTCTCTCTCTCTCTCTCTCTCTCTCTCTCTCTCTCTCTCTCTCTCTCTCTCTCTCTCTCTCTTAATTTCGTTGCAATATCTCGATCTATTCTCCTATGCCTGAGTTAATGGACTGTTGCATTCTCCTCTTTTAAGTGCCTCAAAATACTTTCTGCTTCGTTGTTACTTGATTAAAAACACATTATTTACGCCTAAAGGACATAAAGGACACGGGGAGGTCGTTATGGCATAAACCTGCATGTATAAAGGACAAACAAATTCACGTCTTTTCATTTTCCTTTCTTTACTAAGTTTTCTCTGTTCCTTTTCTCTTCTCTTTTCCTGACTTTACCTTTCCCTTCATCTCCCTCCTCCTCCCCTTTTTTTCTTTTCTTGCATTGTTTAGTTTTTGTTTCTTCATCCTGTTTAATTTTTCTTTCTCTTCTTTCTTTCCCAGATTTATTATTTTGATAGGTGTGTTTTCTTTTATTTTCCTCTTTTCATAATTTTCAAGATATACCTCCTTTTTCATTTATCTTTTCTTCTCTGCGTTGTATATCAATTTATTTCTGTCTTTCTTTTTTTTTATAATTTTAATCAATGTTTGTTTTTATTAGTATTTCAAGTCTATCTCCTTTTCCCACTTCCTTCAAAGACCAACTCATTTTTCAACCATTTTTTCTTTTCTTATACTTACTAAATTCTTACGAGATACTTCTTCCTTCTCTCTTTCCGTTCCTCTTTCATTCCCATAAACCAAATATACACGCTTTTCCTTCTATTCCTTCATCCTAATGGACAAATCACTAGAAACCACCATTTTCTTTTGTCCCTTTTCCTTTCCACCACAAATAAAATGACAATTCCCCACACATCACACACTTCTCTTTTCCTGCTCTCTCTAACACAAATAAAACATAAGTATACACTTCCCTTTACTTCCCTTCCTCTTGTTTCCCTCCCTGCCGTAAGTAAGCCTCCTTCTCCTACCTCCCCCCACTCTCCCCTCCTTTCCCTCTGTCTCTGTTCCATCACTGGTAATATTTTTTGTTGGTGGTGGTGGTGGTGGTGGTGGTGCGAGGGTGGCTGATTAATTCCGACTCTTTTGCTTCACTCTTTCGACGCTGAAATTAGACTCTGGATTTCTACGGATTCACAAAACGGTTCGGCCATTCATTTGCAAAAGATCCGCCGCTCAGTTACTTTGTTGACGGGAAGGGGAGAGATTGGTTGCCCCAGGAATAATTAGAAGTAATTGGCTGAAGAAGAAGGAGGAGGAGGAGGGGGAGGAGGAGGAGGAAGAGGAGGAGATGAAAAATGAAGTAAGAAGTAAAGGAAGCAGGTAAAAAGAGGATCAATAAAAGGAATAAAAGAAAAAAATAATAAAACAGGATACAGAAGAACAAGTATGTAATAAGATCTGTTATTAATGGAGGAGGAGGAGGAGGAGGAGGAGGAGGAGGAGGAGGAGGAGGAGGAGGAGGAGGAATCTTACATAGAATCCTTTTTTGATTTACTTTTAAGAGAAATAATAGTGTAGTGAAAATATTGAAGATTATTACTTTTGTTCTGACACACTATAATCTCTCTCTCTCTCTCTCTCTCTCTCTCTCTCTCTCTCTCTCTGTGTGTGTCAAAAAGTCACGCTACATTACTTCTTATTCAAATTTCCTGATTCGCGGCTGCAACACTCCGATTCTCGCCACAATACTAAGACGGGGAGAGAACAAATCATGACTCTTCAAATACGCGGTCTTAGCTACACTGACGAAATAATGCGACTCAAATATACACTAATTATAATCACCATGGCGATCCATTTCCTCCTCCTTCTCCTCGTGCTCCTCCTCTTCGTTCTTGTTCTTCCTCTTCTGTTAAACTGAACTGTGGTAATCATTCTTCCGCATACTCCTCCTCGTCTTGCTGCTCCTCTTCCTTCTTCCTCTACTAAACTGAATTGTAGGTAATCAAACACCCCAAGAAAAAAATCTAAATGTATGTTATTATTTGGAATCCATTGTAATTCCTTATGAAAATCCTTGTTCTTTTTTTTTCTTCCTTTCCTTCTCCCTCCAGCTCTGTAAATGCAATAAATAATACATGATGATAATTTACACCTCAGAAAAGTTTGAGTTTTGAAAGTTCGACGTCAGAATGATCTAATTTCAGTGCTGCGAGGAGTGACGGGTTGTCTGGTTGTCTTTTTTTCCTTCATGTTCTTCCTCCTCCAACTGTCTTACTACAATAAATAATGTATAATGATAATTTACACCCGAGAAAAAAGTTGGAGTTTGACATCAGAGTGATCGAATTTCAGTGACGGAGGGAGTGAAGGATCATCTGTTTGTCTTTTTCTTTTCTCTCTCCTTCTATCTTTGTGAATACAATAAATAATACGAGATGATCATTTACACCTAAGAGAAAATATGTCTTGAAAGTTTGGTCTCATAGTGATATAATTTCAGTGATATGAGAGGGAAGGTCTGTGTTTGACTATATATTTTTTTGTCTCTATCCTTCCAACTCATCGATAAAAAAAAAAAAATAATACGAGGTAATAATTTAAACCTAAGAGAAAATATATCTTGAAAGTTTGTCTCACAGTGATCTAATATTAGTGACGTGGGAGGAAATGTTTGTCTGTTTGTCTCTATTTTCTCTCCATCCAGCTTGAATGCAATAAACAAAACACCATGATAATTTACACCTATGAGGAGATATGGCTTGAAAATTTGATCTCAGAATGATCCAATTTCGGTGACGGTGGGAGGGGGAAATTATCTGCTCCTGTCACTTTTTTTCTGTTTTCCTCCCTCTTTGTCCTTTTAGCTCTCTAGATGCAATAAATAATACGCCATGATAATTTACAACTAGGAGAAGATAAGACTTTAAATTTCGATTCAGAATGATCCAATTTCGTGGGCAGTGGAAAAGAGGGATTATCTGTTTATCTGTTATTTTTTTTTTCTCTCTGCCTCTCTCCTTCCAGCCCATAAATGCAATACATGATGATCATTCCCACCCGAGAAAAGACATGCCTTGAAAATTAGACCTCAGAATGATGCACTTTCGTAGACAATAGGAGATAGAAATAACCTGTTTCTCTATTTTCTTTTTTTCCTTCAATTTTTCCCTTTTTCAGCTGCCTAAACACAACACACCATTATAATTCCCACCTAAGATGAGACATGACTTCAAAATTCGAACTCTGAGTGATGCAATATCGCGGACGAACGGAGGGAGGGACGGGGTGTCTGTCAGTGGGCTGATGGCGAGTGGCGATGGCGATGATCAGACATTGTTATCCATTACACGCGCCGCTGCTCCCTCCCTCCGGTCTCCCGCGTGTACCAACAGGACGCCAATATGTATTAGTGGAGGTATACATCAATTTGGTCGCCGCCCTGGGCAACACATGCAATTTATCTCTGAAAGTTCCGGGCCTGCCAGGGTTGTCCTCCTCCTCCTTCTCCTCCTCCTCCTCCTCCTCCCGCCGTCCCTCTCCTCCCTCTCCGTCACTGCTGCTCCTCTCTCACTCATCGCTGCCGCCAGTCGTAACAGCAGCAGGCAGCCTCGTCTTCCCCTCCACACCTGCACCACACTGCACCACTGCCACAAGGGGACCGCCGACCCCCTCCATATGTCTCTTTTTTTTTCTTGTCTCCCGAACGTGAACATACATACATATAGACAGACATAGACTGACAGACAGACAAACAGACAGACAGACAGGCAGAAAGTCATACACACACACACACACACACACACACACACACACACACACACACACACACACACACACACACATACACACACACACACACACACACACACACACACACACACACACAAACAAACAAACAAACAAACATACACACACACACACACATATAAAAATGTATAGAAAACTGACTTTATTGACTGTTGGTAATTAAGATCATTGTTATCATCAGCAACAACATGAAAGAAAATAAAAAAAACACGAGAGCAACAATAACTGGAAGAAGAAGAAGAAGAAGAAGAAGAAGAAGAAGAAGAAGAAGAAGAAGAAGAAGAAGAAGAAGAAGAAGAAGAAGAAGAAGAAGAAGAAGAAGAAGAAGAAGAAGAAGAAGAAGAAGAAGAAGAAGAAGAAGAAGAAGAAGAAGAAGAAGAAGAAGAAGAAGAAGAAGAAGAAGAAGAAGAAGAAGAAGAAGAAGAAGAAGAAGAAGAAGAAGAAGAAGAAGAAGAAGAAGAAGAAGAAGAAGAAGAAGAAGAAGAAGAAGAAGAAGAAGAAGAAGAAGAAGAAGAAGAAGAAGAAGAAGAAGAAGAAGAAGAAGAAGAAGAAGAAGAAGAAGAAGAAGAAGAAGAAGAAGAAGAAGAAGAAGAAGAAGAAGAAGAAGAAGAAGAAGAAGAAGAAGAAGAAGAAGAAGAAGAAGAAGAAGAAGAAGAAGAAGAAGAAGAAGAAGAAGAAGAAGAAGAAGAAGAAGAAGAAGAAGAAGAAGAAGAAGAAGAAGAAGAAGAAGAAGAAGAAGAAGAAGAAGAAGAAGAAGAAGAAGAAGAAGAAGAAGAAGAAGAAGAAGAAGAAGAAGAAGAAGAAGAAGAAGACAACAACAACATTTTCTTTTATTTTCCTTTCTGATATTTTTATGGTGATTTTTATTCACCGGCGGCACTGTACAGGTCACTACACTCAGGAATGCTGGCTAATTGTACTGATGCAACCAATACCGCAATACAGGAAATATATGTGCGTTTAGTGACGAGCTATTAATTTAGTTACAAAAATCTTAAAACACCGTGCATGTAAAGGCAGTCCGCACCCAGACCGCGCTGGCAGCAGCAACCTCCCGCCTCGGTTGGAGGCGTGTGGGGCACCTTCGCTGCCGCTGCGCCACCGCTCGTAAAGAAAAAATGAAAGAAATCTGACCAAAACACTCCCCACTCCTTCCTCTCGGTTTTGTTTACAGAATAAGAAATGAATTGATGTGTGGCGGCGATAGCGCACGACGCACACCAACACTCGGGCTGCTGCCGCCGCTGGCCCGCGGGAAGAGCACACACGAGGAACAATGACAAAAAACCCCGCTTAGTATGCGGCGGCACAGTCACGCCAGAAACCACCGAGGTAATTTAACAGTTTTAGTCCCCATGTTAGGGTTAGCTGCCGACGGAGAGCGAAGAGAGTGCCGCCTCCCACAGAGCACTCGGCCACAGAGGCGTGGTGACATGGTGAGGCCACGGCGCCGCCCTGTGAGGAATGCAGCATCTTGAGAGTAAATTTACTCAATCATCATTCAACTTATTGATTTCTAGTTGTAGTCGTCTCACATTCCTCTCGGCAGCAGCCAGCAGAAGGAGTGTGATTTGCAAACAATACAGTGTTGGGTATGCCGCCGCACGTCCGCAGGCACCAACACCAGGTATCTGCCGGACACCGCGGCCAGCCCTTCGCCCTCCCTCCCCCAAGGGACCCCAGCAACCCTCCCAGAGACACTGGGGGAATGAGCACTGCCTTTGTATGGTACAGTTTCAGACAACCCTAGTAAAGACTGGCAGTATCACAAAGCCAGTGCAGTCAGCATTTTCAAGAGCATAACAGGAATGGACATTACAGTTCTTAATGGGCGAGAAAAGTAACAATCTGGGTCAAATCCTTGAAATCCTGCAATGAATCACGATATCATCACAGCTTTCAAAATGGAATGCTTTGATAAGGCCGATTTTAACACATGATATTTACACATTGACAAATGTGCAGAGATAATACAATCTTCCTCCAGTCCTCGAACCTAAGAGGAAAAAAAAGTTTCCCAATTTGGCAGCGGGCGTGACGAGGGAGCAGGGGGAGAGACGGAAGGGAGCCGTGGCCTTCTCCCCTTCCTCTCCCCTCCTCTCCCCACCCCTACCGTGCCTTTCTCATTGCACGGGTCTCGTAACTTGTGACGACTTAGCCGGACAGGACATTTCAAGAAGAGGTCGCAATAAAAGCGTCATTACGAGGAGCATCATTCACATTAGTGGACATAACGTGTGAGGTGACGGCGGCTGGACAAAGGCCGCTAGACGAGGTGCCCTGATGGTGCCTCGCGATAGTCCC
>NC_087166.1:7750000-7760000 GCF_035594125.1 Scylla paramamosain
CGGTCTCCGGCTGATTGCCTGTCCTGGCGGAGCCTCTCCTCCTCCCGTGTTACCTGTGCACCTCCCGAGCAGCGCACCTTCCCGCCCCAGATGGAAAGGGTGATGGATAATGGATGGGGCAGTTGCGAGGCGCTATGGGAGTAACACATGCGAGGCTGGAACACAGAGGCGCAGGCTCCCTTGATTGCGGGAGTGGATGAGGCGTGGAAGATATAGTCATTCCAGCCCCGTCACTACTCTGCCGTGAGGAGTACGCTTGCAATTTAGCTCTGCCACGTTGCATTAATTCATTAGGGGACCGTGACGATCACACAGACGAACCCAAAGCCTCACACACACACACACACACACACACACACACAGAATACCATTTTCACGCCCTCACTGGGACATCAGACTGGTGCTACGGGAATCATTTAGCTCAACAAACAGTCGGCGGGTGCCAAGAGAGAGGCGAGGGCGAGGACCAGCATTCGGTAAACAATAACATCGACCCCGCCACACCCCGCGAGCTGCCTATTGCTCCCGAGTTCTTCCCTCATTTGCCTTCCTTCGCTACGGCTGTCCAGGAGCGCCGCGCTAGTAATGGCGACCCGCTGTTGCGAGAGTGGGACGTAGAGGGAGGGAGGGAGGAGGAGGAGGAGGAGGAGGAGGAGGGTAAGAGAAGAAGGTGGAGGACAATGCGGAGGTGGAAGAAGGGACAAATGAAGTTTTAGGTGGATGGTAAGTTGATTTTTTATGAGAGAGAGAGAGAGAGAGAGAGAGAGAGAGAGAGAGAGAGAGAGAGAGAGAGAGAGAGAGAGAGAGAGAGAGAGAGAGAGAGAGAGAGAGATAAAAGCGACAGGGAGGGGAGCGGAGGTGGAATGTTGCATTTAGAGGAGGCAGCTGAACAATGCTACACACAACACATAACTAGTCACGTGGAGCGAGTGTCGCCCTGCACTGGAATTACACAAATAAGGAGTGTAAGCGAGCCATTAGACGCCCCCGACCCTCCACGTGATGACAGGAGCAATACTTTTTATATGCTTAGTAATCATTAGTGTTTCAATAACTGTGTGGTTTGGTATCATAATTCCGTGTTGTGATTTGAATAATAAGTATGGCTGCATGAAATTTAATCGAGAACATTACTATTTACTGATTTTCGCACTAGTTAGCCGCTTTTCACTAATTATTATTATTATTATTATTTTTTTTTTATAATTTCGTGTTGTGTTTTAAATTCTAAGTTTAGAGCGCAACTTGTTCTTTTAATTTCAACTGAGGTATTACTATTTATTTATTTTTGTGTTTATTTCTTGCTTTTTAATAATTATGTGGTTGGCTATGATAGTTCCTGGTTATGATTTAAATAAATAATGCGTTCAAAATATGGCTAATTGTTTAAATTTCAGCTGGGAATAATAATACTTATTTATTTTAATCCCAATTTGCTGCGTGTCAGTAATTACGTGGTGCGATCATAATTCCAAGTTGTGATTTGAGTAATATGTTTAAAATACACCTAATTGTTTAGATTATTACTAAGAATATTACTATCTACTTATTTTTGCTACAATTTGCAGTGTTTCAATAATTAAGTGGCTTGGTTTCATAATTCCGTGTTGCGGTTTGAATAGTAAGTTCAGCTAACTGATTAAATTTCAAATAGGGACACTAATATTTACCTATATCCGCATTGATTTACAGCATTTCAGAAATAATGTGGTTTGCTTTCCTACTTTCATACTGTGATTTGAAGAAATTTCAAAACAATGACTATTAGTTTCTTAACAAACCAAAGGAAAATTAATAATAACAGTAATAATAGTAATAATAATAATAATAATAAAATAATAATAATAATAATAATAATAATAATAATAATAATAATAAAAACTGCACCTCATTTCACTCCACTTTTACTGATTCCATACACTGAAAACTGCATAACCATGTAAAAGTAGCTTATAAATATAAAAATATAATCATAACTTCTTCTAATTATCATCAGTTCTTAGCAAAGAGGTGATTATATACACTACGCTTATGGTATCCCATCCTCTTCCATCTTCATTATTTTCATACACTGGAAAGATACTACCTAACTAATAGGAGTTTAAACATAAAAAAAAAGAAGTTATCATAAACATTACTAACCGTTTACACTTTTAATTTATATCAATATTTATATTCATAATTTCTTTCACTTTCTAATGCTCACACCTCTTTTAATGTGTGCGAGAAGCAAAAAAGAAAAAAAAAAATCGTATACACAACTATAAATATTTTTCAAATCGTACCTTTTCAACTTTCTAATACTGCATCACTTCACTATCTCTCTGAATTAAACACACACACACACAAAAAAAAAAAGCAGCTAAACACTTTAAACTCTGTCCATGATATTCTTCATTTATACCTTCCTCCTTCCTTTCCTTTCCAACACTACATCACTTCACCGTCAATCTGAATTAAACACGCACACACACACACACACACACACACAAAAAAAAAAAAAAAATAATAATAATAATAAACAAATACATAAATAAAATAAATAAATAAAATAAATAAAGAAAAAATATAAATAAATAAATAAATGAAATAAATAAAATAATAAAAAAAACAAATAGACAAATAAACAAATATACAAAAATAAACCAAACCTAAACACTTCAAAACTACCCTCAATATTTCTCATTTAAAAACTCTTCCTCTACCACTTCATCATTTTTACCACCTCGCTGAGTCACCACATCCAGGTAATGACAGCGGGCGAGAACTCTAATCGCCCGCACCACCGTAACGTACGAGTCAATGCTTCTCCACTAGTGTCAGGAGGAGTGCTCAGAAATATCTCAGCAGGTACAGGTGAGCACGACGATACCTGTTACCTGAGCGAAGGTGAGAGAAAGGAATATTAACGATGTGTAAGAGATAAAAGAAAGATGATACGAGAGAGAGAGAGAGAGAGAGAGAGAGAGAGAGAGAGAGAGAGAGAGAGAGAGAGAGAGAGAGAGAGAGAGAGAGAGAGAGAGAGAGAGAGAGAGAGAGGCAAGTACACGAACAGATACAAAGAGAAACAGCAAGAGGCAAAGAAAAACGAACAAAACAGGCAGAGAGAACAAGAGAGACCGGCAAAAAAAAAAAAAAAAGGAGAATAATGGACAAACACACACTAACGTCCCAAACAAACAGAAAGAAAGAGAAAGTCAGACATATCTAGAAAAAAAAAAAACTGACAAAAAAGAGTAAAAGAGAGAACGCCAAAGACAGAACAAAGAGAGAAAGAGAGAGAAACAAAGAGAGACAGAGAACGCCACCAGCTGGAACTCCGCTACGGGAACGGGAGGAAACAAGAGCGAGGTACAAGAAAAAGGACAAAGGACCCTCGACGACTTTTTCTGTACCACATTCTGTACCACAACGGCGCCTCACCTTCACCGCCGCCTGGATGTAAGAGCGAGTCATCACGGGGCGTTCTTGGCATTGTTAAATGTGTGTATGGCGGCGCGCGCTGATGAGTGGTGGCGTGTGGCGTTGTGCTGTGGTGTGGTGTGTTGGTGATGTGTGGTAGCGTGTGGCGTTGTGCTGTGGTGTGTGGTACATGTCAGTTAATAAATATAGCGTCATGTAATCTCTTTATTGCGGCGCCAGAACATCAATAAGTCAATCAGGTAGTAAAAGAGAAGGTGATTTTATTATGCCTCTCTGCGTCTCAATGTTTCCTACTGTTCTGTTTATCTTTCTGATTATGTGTCTGTCTGTCTGTCTGTCTATGTGTCTGACTGTCTGTCTGTATCTATTTGTTTAAATGTACACACACATCCATTTGTCTCTCTGTCGGTCTGTGTGCCTTTATGTTTTTATGTATATATGTCTCTGTTTATAAGTCTATTTTTCTGTCTGTCTGTCTGTCTGTCACTCTTTCTCCCTCTCCATCTGTTTGCTTCTGTCTTCATCTGTCTGTTTTCCAGTATAGATATCTGTCTGCTTGTGTGTATGTCTATATTTCTGTCTCTTTGCGTATTCCTCTACCTGTACACTTGTTAGAATGCCTCCGTCCATCCGCCTGTCTATCTGTCTAGCTAGGACGAAGTGTGAAATAAAAATAACTAAAAAGGCAAAAAAATCTAACAGGTAAAAACTGACAAAAAAAAAAAAAAAAAATCAAGTAAACAGTACCAGTGCGAACACCTGAACGTATCACACACAGGTAAACACACCTCACTTGCCGACACCTGCGTGGATATTTTACACCTGGAAATGGATAACAGGGAGCTAGCGTACACCTTCCATCTCATCCAGCGTGCGTTCCATAACTTTCTCTTTTTCTTTTTTTTTTTCTGGAGTGGGAGGGGAGAGAGGGAGCGAGTGGGGCCGTGAGTGGGACGTCACGTACGGTATGTTATTTATGGCGTTTAATATTCTTCTGCTACGCGTATCCAAGAGCCATTAATAACGCCACAGCATTGTCCCTCGCCCTCCTCCTGCCCCGCCGCCACTGCCCCTGCACCCACCAGCACGATAGGGTATGAGAGAGAGAGAGAGAGAGAGAGAGAGAGAGAGAGAGAGAGAGAGAGAGAGAGAGAGAGAGAGAGAGAGAGAGAGAGAGAGAGAGAGAGAGAGAGAGAGGGGGAGAGAGAGAGAGGGGAGGGGGAGGGGAGGGGAGAATGAGTACATCACGAAATCAGGACAGTGATAAGGGAAACAAAAACACCACAGCGAAAGGAGAAAGGAAATTATGCAAGAAAGAAAAGGAAGAGCGTAAGAAATTAAACATTAAAAGGAGATACAGGAAAGACTAGGAGGAGGAGGAGGAGGAGGAAGAAAAACGCAAGAAGTAAATGAACATAAATACTAAATTTGAATATTTCACATCCCTTCGGCGCCTCCTTCAGCGATTCAAGACCTAAAGAGCGGTATTACAGTACACTAGTTGTCCCTTTCCTGTTAGATGTTTTGGGGCTTTTCTAAGGCAAGATCTTTGCTGTTTATGAACACTACACCCCACTCAACCCTACGTAGCCTTATTATATTTACTTACCTATCATACATACTTGCTATTTTCATCATATCCTGTTCGTCATAATTGTCATTATTTCAAGAAACCATCTTCAACTGCATCCCATTCTTGCACACACACACACACACACACACACACACACACACACACACACACACACACACACACACAAAGGACATACGTTATTCCAAACTCCTCAAACAATTCCTCTTTCAAACATCTCCTTTAATGGTACGATGCTGGATGTTGACGAACGCTGAAGGAGGAGGAGGAGGGAGAGGAGGAGGAGGAGGAGGAGGAGGAGGAGGAGGAGGAGGAGAATAGAGTTCAAACTAGCGGGTCAGTTAGGCCCACAGAAGGCGACAGTTCTTTGCGCGAAATATATTTGAGCCCGGCGCGGCAGGCAGGGGGAGTGTGGCCGATTACTTTAAAAACCTGCCAGTGAGAGCCGCGCTGCGTCTTGTATTGGCAGCGGCTGATTGATGAGTTTCCAGCCAGTCCCAGCACCTCCCCCCACCTCTCTCTCTCTCTCTCTCTCTCTCTCTCTCTCTCTCTCTCTCTCTCTCTCTCTCTCTCTCTCTCTCTCTCTCTCTCTCTCTCTCTCTCTCTCTCTCTCTCTCATGCCATCCAATTCTCTACTCTTTTCCTCTCTCTTTTTTTCTTCTGATATGTTAAATTTATCGTTTTTCGTTATTCCAAAGCACACATTTTATATCCTGTTTGTCAGCTTCTTTCTTTTAATTCCTGTCTGTTGCTGTCATACATACGCACGCACACACACACACACACACACACACACACACACACACACACACACACACACACACACACACACACACACACACACACACACATACATACATACATACATACATACTTACATACATACACGTGCATACACAGGAGGACTTTGTTAAGTCTTTGTTTGAGAAAATGAAACAAGGCAAATTTTTTCTTGCCTTTTTACCTCAACCGCTTCATCCCTTCCAAGAATCCAGTGAAGCTCGTCTGTGTCCACACACACACACACACACACACACACACACACACACACACACACACACACACACACACACACACACGGAGACACGACATTATAAAAAGGACATTCTATAAAACTATTACTATCACTTCTCCTCCTCCTCTTCCTCCTCTTCTCAATAGTCTTGTTCTTCTTGCTCTTGTTCTTGTTCTTCATGTTCCTCTTCCTCCTCCTCCTCCTCCTCCTCCTCCTCCTCCTCCTCCTCCTCCTCCTTCGTCTCCTATTGCTGCTTGGTTTTTCCATTATATTCCTTTGTTTTCCTTTGCATTTCTCCTCCTCCTCCTCCTCTTCATTACATCAACGCACTCAGGTAAGGTGACCCACGGAGGTACAGGAGCCGTGCCCTCACAGTGACCCCGTGTGCCCAGTCCAGCTCTTGGGTCACCTTTAATTAAAATCTCTCCTCGAGGTCATGATTTATCGCGCCCCACTACCAGGTGCCGGGGCGCTCGGGTTACCAGAGGGCGGGACGGCGTGACAAACGAAGGCTGCGAGTAAGATTTTCCTTTCCGCGGACATGAGTAACGTGGGAAAGTTTGTGATGCGTCATGGAAAGAAACTAGATGAAGCATTAGCCCTATCAATAAAAAAATAAATGATAAATAAAATAAAATAATAATAATAATAATAAAAGGAATAAGCGAATAAAGCAAATTAGAGACATAAATAAATAAATAAATAAATAAATAAATAAATAAATAAATAAATAAAAAGGCATTTTCGATATCAGTAATTTTACCAGTTTATTCTACCAATGTGCAGTAGATATAAATAAACAGATAAATAAATCGAGTAAGCAAAATAAATACATACACAAAACAAACAAATGAAAAAAAATATAAGTAAAAAGACAATTTCAACATAAATCCCATACAAATGTATGAAGATGGTTTGTACACGAGAAAGACAGGGCTTTTAAACCGGAAAATAAAGACTTCAGGAACATCAACCGGAAACACAATAAAGACAAGACAAACCCAAGAGAAAACAACCGGTTAAATTAGATTAGTTAGGTTACATTAGGTTAGGTTAGCTTTTATGAATCTTTTCCAGTTAGGTTAGGTTAGGTTATGTTAGGTTAGGTTCGATTAAGTTAATCTTAAGGTACGAGTCTTCCACAGTTGTTTCATTGTATCTTCTGTATCTCCCATTCTCTATCGCGCCTCCAAAATGCCATCACTTTATCTCCCCTTAACCTCACAACAGGCACCTGCAGTACTCCCTCTACACAGGCTCAGGAAGCCGCCGGAGGGAGAACAGGCGGGCTGAGGTGACACCGCACGCCACGTCCCGCCACACGACGGAAACAAGATGGCGTGGGAGGGCATGCGGCGGGAGGGTGAGGGGGAGGGGGTGTCAAGAGCGCAGCAGCGGCACCTCCAGCGTGAGGAATGTGGCCGCCTGACATTTCGTAAAATAAATGAAGGCAGTAACACAGGGAGATAAATGCGATATTAACAGGGATGGTGAGTGGAAGGAGGCAGAGGGGGTGGAGGAGGGACAGGGCAGTGGAGAAGACACGGGATAGTGGAGAGAAAAGAGAGATAGAGGAAGGGGAATGAGATGAGAGTAGGAGAGGCACAGAGAAGTGAAGGAGAAACAGGATATTGGAGGAGGGAAAAGAGAGATATAGAGGAAGGAGACATAGGGAGGTAGTAGATATGTAGGAGGTGGAGGAAGAGGGAAGAGGCAAAGATAAGTGGAGCAAGCAGCAACATGGAAGAGGGGAAGAGGAAGGAGGCATAGGAATGTGGAGGGTGGCATGAGAAAGTGGAGGAGGATGTCACAAGGAGGTGAAGAAGCGAGAAGATGGGAGAGGAAGAGAGAAGTGGAAGAGGGTGAAGAGGGAAGTGGAAGAGGAGAAAGAGGAAGGTGGAGAAAGATGAAGGCACAAGGAGGAGGAGGAGAAAGGAGACTTGAAGAAGGAGGAGGAAGGGATAACAGGGAGGAGGAAGGAGGAAGAGGAAGATGGAAGAGGGAGACAGAGGAGAAGGAAACACCACAGAACCTACATGAACCTCCCTTCTCTGCCACACGCAAGGATATTTAAACAGACACAAGCAAGAACACACAAGACTTTCAGTATTTAGAGGGACATCAACAAAACCAACCTGAAATGCCAGGAATGGGGGAGAGGAAGGAGGGAAAATTAAGAAGGGAGAGAAGGAGGGAGAGGAATGAGAATAAGAGTCCTAGAACACCAGTGAAAATTAATGATGACTGGACAGGGTGTGAGGGAGAGGAGGAAAGGGAAGAGGAAGAGGGGGAGAGAAGTAACGGGGGAGAGTAAAGGGGGACTCTGCTCAGTGTGCTTTGGTTAATAACATTTGATAAGTGCCAGACGGTGTCCTGCTCTCCCCCCTTCCCCTCCCAATTCCTCTAGTAGCCCCCATCTATTCCCTCCCCATACCCTACCGCCCCAATGCCCCACCGCTGCTGTGCTGAGAGGCCACGTGTCACCCCGCCAGCCGTCGCACGCTGTACACTTACATCATTTGTCTCTGTATTCCTCCACAGTGTATTGTAAAAAAATATCTATATAATAATAAGGAAGGGAAAACAAAAGGTAGTAAAGATATAATTTTTCTGCCATGTTGCTATTGTTGTTATTATTATTGTTGGTGGTACTGCTACTTCTGTTGTTGTAATTATAATAGTAGTAGTAGTAGTAGTAGTAGTAGTAGTAGCAGTAACAAAAATAAAAATAATAATAATAATAACAATAATAATAATAATAATAATAATAATAATAATAAAATAACTAATACTTATAACATCAACAACAACAACAACAACAACAACAACAAGGAGATGGAAGTGAAGGAAGAGGAGATAAAAACAGTAAATAATAAGAAAGATGGAAAGGACAAGGAGGACGAGGAAGGGGACGAAGAAGAGAAAGAGGAAGAAGAAGAGGATAATACAGAGGACGTAAAAATCGTTCGATCATGTGCCACTGTTTAATGGAGTCCCGGGGCGCAAAATAAAATGTAATACACAGAGGTAGCACAAAAAAGAAGAGGAAGAATAAAAGAAGACGAAGACGAGGAGCCCAGAGCATAGTATTCTTAGTCCATTGTTATGTAAGGCGATGTTCAGGAGGAGGAGGAGGAGGAGGAGGAGGAGGAGGAGGAGGAGGAGGAGGAGGAGGAGGAGGAGGAGGAGGAGGAGGAGGAGGAGAAAAAAAAATATAAAGATGAAAGATTGTGTGGTGGTGGTTCCTTCTGCTTTTGTTGCTTTTAAATGGTGGTGGTGGTGGTGGTGGTGGTGATAATGACAGTGAAAAAAAGACAATGTTGGGTAAAAGACGAAGTAATATCAAAAGTAAACAAGAAACCAAAATAAAAGAAGCAAGGAAAGAGAGATAAATGGATAAAGGAAAGGAAATGAAAGAAGTGTCAGAAGTGGAGATACGAGATGGAGAAAGAAAGAGGAAGAAAGGGAGAGGAGAGGAGAGAAGTTTAGCTGATGGAGAGAGAGGGCTTAGAGGGGAGGGAAGAGGAGGAAATTAAGGATTGAGTCAAGTCGTGTAGAGGAAGGGAGAGGAAGAGGAGGAGGTCGAGTAGAAAATATCAGGGAAGGGAACACGAGAGGGAAAAAATGAAATAAATGACAAATGAAAATAACACTAAAAGAGGGACAGAGAGAAAGAGGAAAAAATAAAGAAAATAAAGGAAAGATGGAAAAATGGAGAAAAAGGAGGAAAACGATGAATAAAAGAAATGCAGAAGAGGGAGAAAAAATTGAGGAGAGGAAGCATATGAGAAAATATTAAAAAAAAAGAACATGGGAAGAAGATAAGAATTGAAAAGGAAAAATGTCAAAAAAAGGAAGAAAGATGAGGAAAAGTAGAAAGAAGGACCAGAGAGAGAGAGAGAGAGAGAGAGAGAGAGAGAGAGAGAGAGAGAGAGAGAGAGAGAGAAGGGAAAGGGTTACACATAAATACC
>NC_087166.1:7762500-7770000 GCF_035594125.1 Scylla paramamosain
GGTGGTGGTGGTGGTGAGGAGGAGGAGGAGGAGGAGGATTATGGGAAAAGAGATAAAGGAGATCAATTGACAAATTAAAAGATACTGTGAAAAAAATATCAAACCACTTTTTACGTATCATTAAAAAAAAAGCTTCCACGCTCTTACGCAACAACAACAACGACAACGACGACGACAACAACAACAAGTTCAATCAACACAGATACAAATTATAAAGGAAAAAAAAAAAAAAACTCTTGGAACAACCGATCGAAACACGCACACACATACACACACACACACACACACACACACACACATACATACACACACACACACACACACACACACACACACACACACACAAACACAGGAAGGAAGCGAAGGGAGAGAAGGGAGGAGGGAGGGGGTAATAGCAAACAAATGATAACTAAAACACCCTCCCTCACATTTCTCACCCTTCTTTCTCTCTCTCCCTCCCTCCCTCATTCCCTCCCCCCTCTCCCTCGCACCTAGGGACTAAGAAGCTGTATCAGTTTAAACCAGAACTGATAACTCGTAATAAATTCCCCTTTTATGCTGATTTTTCCGCCATAACTCGGCGAGGGGAACAGTGATACCACACCATAAACTCCAGACTCCCCTCACGCCCATCCTTCCTTCCCTCTGTGAGTCAAGACATGACTGGTCCTGGCAACATTGTGGATTAGATTGTATTCTTTAACGTTTCAGCGCTTCATCTTAACTGGATTGCTTTTTAAAAGGTTTTAGTGGAAGTTATTGAGTGCTTTCAAAGGTGTTTCCATGATTCTAGTGACAGTTAAGCTCTAGTGAACGTTACTGGGGTTTTCAAGGGTCTTTTCATCATTCTAGTGGAAGTTATTAGGAGTTTTCAAGAGTTGTGATAGTTAAGGTCCTAGTGAAAGTTATTCGGGTTTTCAAGGGTGTTTTCAAGATTCTGGTGATAGTTTAACAAAGATTCTACATTAATAAGAAACACCTATGAGTTATCTTTGTGGTCTCTGAATATATTCCTTATGGGAAAGCAAAGTGTCCAGGATTTGTTAGTCAGGAAAAATATAGTTTTAGTTAAAGAAGGGAAGGTAAAGAAAGGAAAGAGAGGTTAATCGAAGTGCGAAAAATGAATGAAAACAAGTAGGATAAAGAATAAAATGTAAAAGTAAAAAGAAGAAGAAGAAGAAGAAGAAGAAGAAGAAGAAGAAGAAGAAGAAGAAGAAGAAGAAGAAGAAGAGAAGAAGAAGAAGAAGAAGAAGAAGAAGAAGAAGAAGAAGAAGAAGAAGAAGAAGAAGAAGAAGAAGAAGAAGAAGAAGAAGAAGAAGAAGAAGAAGAAGAAGAAGAAGAAGAAGAAGAAGAAGAAGAAGAAGAAGAAGAAGAAGAAGAAGAAGAGGAAGAGGAAGAGGAAGAAGAAGAAGAAGAAGAAGAAGAAGAAGAAGAAGAGGAAGAAGAAGAAGAAGAAGAAGAAGAAGAAGAAGAAGAAGAAGAAGAAGAAGAAGAAAGCGTGAAGGAAGAGGAGAAGGAGGAGGAAGAGCTACAACAACAGCAGCAGCAGCAGCAGCAGCAGCATGAGAAAGTGAAAAGAGAAAGGCGGGATGGAATATATTAAGACTGAGAACTGAGAAAATAATAAAGATAAAAATATATGAAAAGACAAAAAAAATATTCACGTCAAAGCGAAGAGATAATGGCGGAGACAAGAAGAAAAATAAGGCAGAGACTCACGAAGCAGAGAGAGAGAGAGAGAGAGAGAGAGAGAGAGAGAGAGAGAGAGAGAGAGAGAGAGAGAGAGAGAGAGAGAGAGAGAGAGAGAGAGAGAGAGAGAGAGAGAGAGAGAGAGTTACACAATACACAAATCAATAAATAAAAGAGGAAAGACATAAAAAAAAAGAAAAAAAAGAGAAAGAAAGAAAAGTTGGAAAGAAAGATATATGCATATGAAGAAAAAAAAAGTGACAGATTGAACAGAAGAAAGAAAGAAACCAAAAAGAAAAAGAGAAAGAAAAGAAGAAACATAGAAGAGCTGAAGAAAAAAAAAACCGTGAGAAACTAACCTGATGAAGAGAAAGACAAGGAGGAAAGGAGGAGGAGAAGGAGGAGGGAGAAAAGAAGGAAAGGAGAAGCGTGCTACGTGCCTGCGATGTTTCCTTCCCTAACTCTGGGTCTCCTCAGGGCGTGATGGCCTCCACAACTCACTTCGTTAAGAGAAAACTGTAAAACGCATTGTAATTAACACGAACTAACTTGTGTCTTTCGCTCTGTCCACTGACGCTTAATATTTGTTAACGCCCCCCTTTACCCCCTGTCCCCTCCCTCCTATCCCTCCCTCCAGCGCAACTGACCCCCTCCCTCCCCATAAAGAAAAGGGCGGAAGAGTGGGAATATGCTTCATAAAATCCGTGTGACATCCCCCCACTTCCCTCCCCCACACACCGGTCCTTCTCAGCTCTCCCCTCTCCCCCCACAACACAGCGCCGGGTCCCTTGTGAGAAAGGTTTATACACTTCATAATTCCCCCTTGCATCCCTTCTCTCCCTCCCTCCTCCCTTCTTTTCTTCCTCCTCCTTTTTCTACTCTTCTTCCTTCTTTGCAGACTTTCCTCTTAGTTCTTACTCATCTCTCTCTCTCTCTCTCTCTCTCTCTCTCTCTCTCTCTCTCTCTCTCTCTCTCTCTCTCTCTCTCTCTGATTACTTTTAATTAAAATTTTTTTCTTTAATTATATATTTGTGTTAAGAATGAGAGTTACTGCAAAGATAGAAATTTCTCTCTCTCTCTCTCTCTCTCTCTCTCTCTCTCTCTCTCTCTCTCTCTCTCTCTCTCTCTCTCTCTCTCTCTAGCGCATTAGGATCCACCGCAGTCCCCATCTCAGTATTTTATTTATTAGGTCCCCAAGTCCCACCGGCGCCCTTCGAGTCTCTGGCGCTGCTCTCTGTACCACTTCTCCCCTGCCGTGTCTAACTGTATACTCCTTCCCTTGCTGTGTCGAACTGTTCTTCTTTCCCTTGCCGTGTCTGTTTTCTTCCTCTACCTATGACTTTTATTTTTAGCTTTACTTTTTTTTTTCCTGCCGTCTAACTGTATTTCTTCTGTCATCTAACTCTTCTTCCGCTTCTATCTCTGCTATCTTTTTTTTTGTATACTCGTAATTTTCTGTTGGTTTAGGTATCTTCCGCGTTTTATGTCTCTGTATTGTGTCCTGTGTTATCTCTACCCTCTATCTCTGTCTCACGTTTTTTTTTTTATCTTTGTTGGTGTAGTGGTTCGTTTTCTCAAGTATCACATCGTTTTTCGTACTGCTTTTTTCCATTTGTGTCCCTCTGTCATTTTTTCTGCTAGTGAACATGCTTTCTATTCTCCATGTATCCTTATCGTCTCTTTTTCTATGTCAGTGCTACTTAATCTTTTCCATAATTCATGGTCTTTCGTGTTTTTTTTTTTTCTATCTCTCTTTGTCACGGTTTTTCGTTACTATACTTACACGTTTCATACCATCTCTGTATCTCTATCGTCTCCTATTCCATATTAGTGATTCTTAACTCTTAACCTTTTCCGTCTTGAGCTGAAACTCTCCAGGGTATTACCGTGACCCCAATAATGTGTTTTGTAATAGTGAGCCTTGCATGCAGGGAGTTACTAAACAAACTTATATGAAGACCATGACTTAATGAAACTTGCACGAAACGACAACCCTAAAAAATGCCACAGAGTCTCTACAAATGCCAGAACATTGCAAAAATCAAAGAAGTTATAAAACATAAGGGCATATTCTACATCTCTCTCTCTCTCTCTCTCTCTCTCTCTCTCTCTCTCTCTCTCTCTCTCTCTCCTCTGTCACAGTCTCCTTCACCTCTCCATCTGTCGCCCCCTCAACAGCTAGCCGTTATGAATTGCAAGATGTATAACGCAGATATACTGCACTTATTTAATATGCAAACACCTTGTACATGTATTGCCTGTTATGTCTTGATAAAAGGAAGTGCGTGTAATTACGAGCAATTATGGTTAGCAGACGAGTATACGAAGGTAGGAAGATGTAAAGAATAAGCACTTATATCTAATTTGCCTCACTAGTGTAAAAGCTAACATAAAATACCTGATGAGATAGAAGAGGAAATATAAATAGTGTAATGATAACAAGAGAAGTAATTACAAAATAAAAATTTGGAGAGAGAAAAATAATAACCTCTGGATCTGAATAACTGTTTTTTTTTTTTTATTCATTTTTAATTTATAGGCAAAATCAGTAATGTGAAGGACAATTAGAATATAAATTATTGAGAAAAAAAAATGCCTCTGGATCTGAATAACGTCGAGTTTTTTAGTTTCTTTTAAAATTTGCAAAGGTAATATGAAAGACAATTACATAACCAATCTTGAGAGAGAGAGAGAGAGAGAGAGAGAGAGAGAGAGAGAGAGAGAGAGAGAGAGAGAGAGAGAGAGAGAGAGAGAGAGAGAGAGAGAGAGAGAGAGAGAGAGAGAGAGAAAATAAATAACTCTCTTCTGTATCTAAACAACGTTGAGTTTTTAGTTTCTTTTTAAACGTTCACAGGAAGCAAAAATCTGGACTTGGGATCGAAGGCTCGCTGAGAGAAAAAGTTTGTGATACACTCAAGCTCGTCCTGAGGAAGTTAATTCTGAAGTTTGTATATAAGCTCCGTGCCTTCTGTCCCTCTCTCACGCCTCCGGGCAATGAGAGAGAGAGAGAGAGAGAGAGAGAGAGAGAGAGAGAGAGAGAGAGAGAGAGAGAGAGAGAGAGAGAGAGAGAGAGAGAGAGAGACAGAGAGAGAGAGAGAGAGAGAGAGAGAGAGAGAGAGAGAGAGAGAGAGAGAGAGAGAGAGAGAGAGAGAGAGAGAGAGATAAACTCGTCACTCATTTTCCTAAGACACAAGGGACACACACACACACATACACACACACACACACACACACACACACACACACACACACACACACACACACACACAAGGAGAATGAGAGGGAGTGAAAATAAGAGAGATAAAAAAAATGTGAGAGGCACAAGAGGGTGTGACATGTAGGCCACGGGGTCCCTGAGGGTGTGTATTCCGCGTGACAACTCGGCGATGGTATGCAAATAGCTCCATTGCCTTTTATGACTTCAAATTTTCCTGTGACTCGAAGTGATGAACGGGGGCGGGAGGCAGTTGGCGCGCTTCCCTCGACCCTTACTCCTGCCTATCAGAGCGGATTTGACAGGATAACTCAGGGTAAGTAGTCAATAACCTCACCATTTTTGACATGTGATGCAAATAAATATGTAAATCAGCTAAGCAGGGGGCTCGTCTCCCGTTTTCTGTCGTCCCCGAGGGAGCCAATTACCTCGGGTTAGCGCCTCTCGCCACTTTTACGTCAAGGGGTAAAGTGGCTTCTCCTACCCGCCAAGGCTTCACCTGCTTCGCTCCTCGTATCTCCTCTTTCTTCTCTTCCTTCCTCCTCCTCAACTCTCTTCTTCCCTCCTCTGTCCATAAACCGTCTCCGTGCAGCGGCAATGAAAAACCCAGCAAGTTATCGCGCCCAAAACATTTTAGCTCCGGGAAATACGCGATTATTCCGCGAAACGAAATGTAGTGAAATGCCACCCAAGAACGGAGGGAAAGTGCGGGCGTGTGGGCATCCCCTCTGTTTAGCCCGTGAGAAAATGTGACAATTTACTGAAAATAGCCAATTTTACAAGTCGACGATTGAGAGAAGGATGCAAATGGGAGTTGCTGATCCTTTCCCCCGCTCGTTCTGTCTCGTTATCCTCTCGCTGAGCTGACGTGGCGGGAGATGAGAAAATTTAGTAGAAAGAAGAGTCGGAGGAAGCAGGAACACACGAGTTGGAAGAAAAGGAAAACTCCCTCCTTCCTTGGAGTGTCGTGAAGGAGACTCGCCGCCTCCCGCACGCCTCCTCCTCAAAACTTAGCCAGCCTCCATAAAAAAACGCCAATAAAGAGCAGCGGAGAAAGAATATAAAGTCGGGGGATGCGGGATAAAGCCAAGATACAGATTGCGAGACTCGACAGCCCTAATGAACTTCCTCTATCAAGCTGCAACACGAAGAAAAGACGAAACTGCGGTAATTTCTCGGAAAAATCTTCTTTGTAAGCGTATAACCAAGAGAAAATTCATTAAACTTTTGCCGTGGAATTAAAACTGAACGCAATAAACCTTAAAGAAAAGATACAAATAATACAAATTTATGCAAACAATAGTAAAACTGTAATGAAGGCGATCCATTGACTAAACAGCAAAAAAAAAAAAAAAAAAAGAAAAAAAAAACTAACAAATACATGTCAAGTCAAAATAAGTAAAACGATAAAAGCTATCATCTCTGAGGAAAGAGGAAAAAAAAAAATAGTAAAAAGCAACGCGTACAGTAGACACACACACACATCCACCCACACACACGCACACACACACACACACACACACACACACACACACACACACACACACACACACAAGAAACTATCGAATTGAAAGAAAAAGTAAAACAGATTAAGAAGTAACCACTGTAGAAACCAAACTCATGCATTAACTAAATAAACTAACCAAAGGAAACGTAGAAAAAAAAAACCCTGAATGAAAATAATGAAAATAACATAATATTAATGTACATTTCTCATTCACTAACCGCCTGTAACTGTTTGTGTTATTTCCTTAATACTTTGTACGAATTCAATGTGTATGTGTAGATTAAATTATCTTTGCCATTTGGTGAAAAAAAAAAATACTACTATTACCTTTATAAATGTATATAATAAAGGAACAAAGAAAAGAAAATGAATATAATAACTCCAAACACACACCCACCCGTTGAATACGCGTAAAAGCAAGGCCACAAACATGGAACAATTAATTTCCAAACACCCCACAAACCATTACATCGTTAAATCAATGGATAATCGACAAACATCCGGGATACACACTGGACTCCCGCGCCGCGCCGCCCGGACAGGGGAGCCCGTGAGTGGGTGGCAGTGGGAGGTCATTTCCCTCACTCCCACACCCCGCAGGTCAGCCAGGTGGTGGTGGTGGTGGTGGTGGGTCGTGATGCAGCTTACCTGACCCTTTACTTGATCTCTTCTAATTTGACTTACTATTAGGATTAATTATGCATTATTAGTACTTTCAGTTAATAAGTTAATTTGAATACAGTATTGATCCTTTTGCTATTGTTAATTATGTATTATGTATTTTTAGTACTTTTAGTTAGTGAGTGTAATTGAGTTCAGTATTAATAATATTGCTATTGCAACTACGATATGTAATTATTATTAGTATCTCCATGCTCATTTAATTTTCATAACAAGCTATTTTTTTGCCTCCGTGTTAAATAAAATTACTCTTATTATTATCATTATCTGTTCCTATTAATAGCGACAAAAAAATATATAATTGAGAGAAGAATTTTAAAATTCTTATATGTAAATTACTATATTATTAATTACTAATTTATACAAATTATTCTTAAGGTATTATTGTGCTAATAAAGTATTTAATCTT
>NC_087166.1:7775000-7780000 GCF_035594125.1 Scylla paramamosain
CAACGTTCTTTAAGAGGTAAGAGGTATTTTTAAAATTTCCACAAAAGAGTGTAATGAAAAGTGTGTGTGTGTGTGTGTGTGTGTGTGTGTATATCAGAGAGAGAGAGAGAGAGAGAGAGAGAGAGAGAGAGAGAGAGAGAGAGAGAGAGAGAGAGAGAGAGAGAGAGAGAGAGAGAGAGAGAGAGAGAGAGAGAGAGAGAGAGAGAGAGAGAGAGAGAGAGAGAGAGAGAGAGAGAGAGAGAGAGAATTTATTTCATTACCATTTGTGTTTTGAAAGGATTGAGTCAAACTTTAGCATTAAAGCATCATGTGTACGGCAGTGTCGGTGAGTTAAGGAGTGAATGAGTGAGTGAGTGTGTAAAATAAGTGAGTGAGGTGGGTGACACAGTGTAGTATAGAAAGGGACAAAGTCTAGTCTGGTTCCTTCTTTTATTACCAAATCCTATGTATGAGTGTGTGGATGAGTGAGTGTGTGTGAGGGAGTCAATGAGTGAGCAAATGAGGCGACATAGCATGGCATGAAAGGGACAAGGTCTAGTCTGGTCTCTTCTTTTACTATCAAATTAATATGCATGAGTGAGTTAGTCAGTGAGTGAATGAGGCGACAGCATAAGCGTCAAGGGGACAAAGCAAAGGTCTGGCAAGGTCTGGTTAGGCACGGTGAATGAAGAATAAGTACTGCAGATGCCACACTGGTCCTTCCTTGGACTAGACTCGACACGGACGGAACACCTGGTCAGTATCGAACACCACGGCCACACTAAACACGGACCTAAGCCCACTCTTACTTCCCGCCCTCTCCACTCACCCTTTGTTCCTCATCCACACTCTACTACTCCCCCACCAATACCCCCCCAAGCCTCCCGAGTACTCCCGATCCTGAGTGAAGTACTAAGACACTCCGTAAAGCTACCAATCAGATCCTGAGGCGAGACTCCGAGTTACCAATGAGAGATAAGCTCGCTAGCAAGACTCGGCAGTCAGCGGGTGAGTTATAGAGTGGAGTGGCTGGGCGGCGGGGGAGGCAGGGGAGCAGCGGCGGCGGCGAAGGCGGTGGGGACGACGGCTGGGGGTAATGGGGGGTCAGTGACGTCAGCAGAGCAAGGACCGGCCAAGTCGTCACGGAATCCAAGAAAAGATGGCGGCTTAGCAATGGTGGCGGAGGACGACGACGACTGGTAGACTGCGGACGGGGAAAAATACCGAGTTTCTACTGACGATCTCTCTCACTTGCCCTCTTGTCCTGGTATTTCCTGCAGGAGGGAAGGATATAGGGGGGACATAAAGGGCTATATAAGGAAGAAGGGAAGTAGTACTGCTATAGGCGACCTTCTTCACATATTTTGGTCTTGCGAGTAGTAATGAATAAACAGAGGATAAAGAGGAGGTAAACAAACTAGCATTAGTATAAACGACCTGACGACCTCCTTCCAAGTGTCCTCGTCTCCTGCAAGGTGTACGAGGAGGAAAACTAGCACTACAATAGACAAGCTCCTTCGTCTGGCGGTGTTTTCTGCAGAAGGGAGAAACACACCACGCGAATAATGAATAGGTAGATGAGGAGGAGGACAAGGAGGGAAACTAGTACTGCAATAGACACAATAGACTCTCCTTCATGCGTCCTCGTCTCCTGGTATTTCCTGCAGAAGGGAGAGAGAGAGAGAGAGAGAGAGAGAGAGAGAGAGAGAGAGAGAGAGAGAGAGAGAGAGAGAGAGAGAGAGAGACGTGGAGAGGTTGGCGAGTAATGAATAATACGTCGGCGGGAAGCAGCAAGAGTCCGCGGCACAAACGAGGCACTAGAGCGCTTTCTTACGGCACTCGGGAGGGTCTTGTGGCTCGTCGCTTCGCCTCGGGATGAATACCGGACGATCTCGCCTCCCATAATGCCCACAAGACGGAGGGTGAAGTGCCATCATCAACTTCCCCAACACCACTATGGCGCCTTTATCCCCAGCAAGTCTTCAGGGCGTGGCGGTGTCCTATACTTGAGGGCATCGAGTCTGGGTGGGTTCCTCTGACGTAACAAACCCGCAGGACTCTTCTTCCAAGGGGCGGTACGTTGGTCTAAAGTTGCAATACTGACGTGGCGGGAGTAGCAGCAAGTTGAGATTCGAATGAGTTAGTGAGTGTTATTGTTATTGTTTGTATTGTTGTGCCTCGTGGGTGTTAGGTGTTATCGGAGCAACGCGTGGGAGGAGAAAGAGGAGATGATGGAAGAGGAGGAGGATGAGAAGGAAGAGGAGGAGAAAGAGGAGGATCGTGGAAGGATGCTGGATGCTGCGAGGACGTCTTGTGGTGTTGGTAGTGGTGAGAGAGAGAGAGAGAGAGAGAGAGAGAGAGAGAGAGAGAGAGAGAGAGAGAGAGAGAGAGAGAGAGAGAGAGAGAGAGAGAGAGAGAGAGAGAGAGAGAGAGAGAGAGAGAGAGAGAGAGAGAGAGAGAGAGAGAGAGAGAGAGAGAGAGAGAGAGAGAGAGAAACGAAACGAAACGAAACGAGTGAAACGAAACAAGATAAACGAAACCAGAGAGACAAAAGGAAAAAGAGACGAAATGAGAGGAAACGAGATGAGAAAAATGTTATTAAGAGAAAAGAGCATACAGAGAAGAGAATGGAGGAAGAAAAAATGTGAATGTCGAGGAAGAGGAGGAGGAAGAGACAAGGATCAAGGTGGAAGAGAGACGCTCGTGTGGATGTGAATGTGGATGACTTGGAGAGCGAGCATGGAACTGAGTGTGAGGGTAGCGTGAAAAGGGTCTGGAAGAAGGTGTCAGGAAAAAATATAGCAGATAAGTTAAGACGGTAGGAGACGAGGAGGAGGAATGGTAAGGGAGAGTAAGAGGGAACGACAGGGAGGCGTGTGGGGGCGTGGGCTGGCGTGGGGCTGAGCTGGACTGGGGGACGGGCGTGTGTGAGCTGCCAGTCGGATCATCAGCTTTAACTGCGGGAGAGTAGTCACGGAGTCGTAAAAAAGATGGCCGACGCTCAATGGTGGCTTGTGCTGGGGTGAACTTCTAGCGGGGGAGGGGATCGTCTGGTGCCTGTGGTGGAGTGGGTGGAAGGTGGAGCAGGTGGAGGAGTAGGTTACGTGGTACGGTTGTGAGTGGTGGCTGTGTGTGTGTGTGTGTGTGTGTGTGTGGACTAGTGACGCAGTTGTTGGGGATGTTGAGTTACAAGGCGTGACGTTGCGAGGAGAGAAGAAAGATGTTGGTTGCTCTCTCTCTCTCTCTCTCTCTTCTCTCTCTCTCTCTCTCTCTCTCTCTCTCTCTCTCTCTCTCTCTCTCTCTCTCTCTCTCTCTCTCTCTCTCTCTCTCTCCTGCTGGTGTTGTTGTGTTGTGTTGTGTTGTATTGTGTTGTGTTGTGCTGTTAGGGAATGAGGATATCTTTTTTTTTCACGAGGGCAATTAAAGGAGATTAGGTTTGTGATGGGTTGTAGGAAAGAATATTGTCAGGAGTGAGAATGTTTTGGTGATGGTAGTAGTAGTATTAGTATTAGTATTAGTATTAGTATTAGTAGAAGTAGTAGTAGTAGTTTCTCACAATAATATCACGCTCCACTTTCGGTCTGTTTTATCATTTGTACTTCCGCTCCGCATCTCCATAACTTTTCACCTCAGTTTTTCCATCCAGAAGCATCCAGTTGCATCTTCTCCTCCATTTGCACATCTGTTTACTCTTCCTATCCTCCTAACGTCCATGTATTAAACCCTCCATTCTTTCATCCATCTATATCCACCTCATTTATCTCCTTACGTTTGCCTATCTGTGTCCCTTCATCTCCTCTCCACCTCTTGTCATCACTTACTCGTACCTTTCTTACCCTCCTGCTGCTCCTCCTCCTGGGTCCTCTCCTCCCCTCCACCATAACCTTCCTAAACACTCTTATCGGACTGGCTAGGCGACGCTCTCCATAATCGTGTGCACCTGATATATCACTCCTCGTTAATTAGTCATGTAGTTTATCGTTCCCTCCTCTTTGTATCATTATCGTAAACCCCGCCATAGAAATTTATAGAGGACAGATAAAAAAAGTGAGGAAGGAGGTAAGGTGAAAGTGTGAGTGGCTTGGGAAATTTAATCTTTGGTGTGTGTGTGTGTGTGTGTGTGTTTCCAGGACAACATATTATTGTTTTTTTCGTGAAAAAAAAGTATCTTCTGAGTTCAGGTGGTTTCGCAAACAATTTTTTATAGTGTTTAATTCAATTGCAAAACATTTCAGTGTATAATATTGTGTTATGGTTGCGTCGTTAAGTTAAACTAAGCTAAATATATACGAGTATATATATATATATATATATATATATATATATATATATATATATATATATATATATATATATATATATATATATATATATATATATATATATATATATATATAAGGTAAAAAAATACTTGGTGATACTTTTCTATTAATTATGTAAAGTTGAGAGAGAGAGAGAGAGAGAGAGAGAGAGAGAGAGAGAGAGAGAGAGAGAGAGAGAGAGAGAGAGAGAGAGAGAGAGAGAGAGAGAGAGAGAGAGAGAGAGAGAGAGAGAGAGAGAGAGAATTATAAAAGGCTACAATCACACACATACATACAAAAAAATACTGAAGTTCTAACACACACACACACACACACACACACACACACACACACACACACACAGCACGAGGGCGCCGAGACCGAGTCCACCTTTCGGAAAAGCTTGCAAGGCTTCGAAAAGAGTCTCAAGTTGGGAAAGCATGAAAGTTCTTGTGCATGGCCGCTGGAGAGAAGGAAGACGAGGGAGGAGAGAGAGGAGAGAGAATACGAGGGCGTGAGGAGAGGGCGTGGTGGGGCGGGGGAAGCAGTGCGTGTGGTCCCCGGCAGTAACAATCATCCACAATGTTGAAAAAGCCCCCCAATAGCTCCCTAGTCCCCCGGGGAAGTGCCTCGCCCCGGGCACCCGACACGCACCGCCAACACCGCGGGGAAAAACACTTGTAATTAGATTTTCCCCACACACCAAAATTGTACACCGTA
>NC_087166.1:7782500-7807500 GCF_035594125.1 Scylla paramamosain
CCTCCTTTCTGTGTTTGTCTGTTGGTATTATTTAATATATGTTCCCTCTATTTTTTTTCACTTTTTGTGTGTACGTATTTAATTTTATCTATTTTTCCCTTTTCTTTGTGCATGTGTTGTTTTTTTACATTTTATTAATTTTCTCTTCTTTGCATTCTTAGTAAAATTAATCTCTCTCTCTCTCTCTCTCTCTCTCTCTCTCTCTCTCTCTCTCTCTCTCTCTCTCTCTCTCTCTCTCTCTCTCTCTCTCTCTGTGTTTGTCCTTCTGTTATTACTATGCGTATTCTTTGCCTGCTCTACCTCTCCTTCCATTTTCAGTAAGAGAATCTATACCTGACTCATACTGTTTCTCTTTCACACTCTCCAACTTCCTACTTTCTTTCCTTCACGTCTGTTCTCATTCCCCTCCTTCGTTCCCGGTGCGTGAGCAGAGGCCACGATATTCAACTTATTCCGGAAATATCACTTATTCACCTTCTTGTTTAGCCTCGCAACACTTGGCTTTAGCGGTAATAGTCCCAAACATTAATGGTCGTTAGCAAGTTTATGTGACTGCAATTTTACACGCTCGCATCCTGGCGTGTAAGTCAGTGGGTGTCCATGCTGACTGTGGCCCTAACTTGTGGCCACGCTGAAAGATATTGAGGAAGTGAGACCCAAAAATATAGTGGTATTTTTTAAACTACTCAATTACTGTAATGGGCGATGCATTTTTGCGGGATTACACAGCCACAGACAAATGCATGTGTGTGTGTGTGTGTGTGTGTGTGTGTGTGTGTGTGTGTGTGTGTGTGTGTGTGTGTGTGTGTGTGTGTGTGTGTGTGTGTGTGTGTGTGTGTGTGTGTGTGTGTGTGTGTGTGTGTATTTGGTGATTTCTAAGTAAATATGTTTTCCGCACTTAGTTTTTTTTTTTTTTTTTATTCTGGGTCTTCTTGTTCGTCTTTCTTCTAGTGTTGTTTTTTCTTTTTTTTTTTTCGCGTGTTTTTTTTTTCAAGCTACAATTTTCCGGATGGTGGCGGTTCGTAAGCAAATATCTTTTCCACACTTTATTTTTTTAACCACAGTTTTTATTTGTTTCTTCCTTTTTTTTATTTCTTCTACCACTTGTATCTTAAATTTTCAGTTATTCTGAAGTAAATAACTTCTCTACCCCTTTTTTCAAGATTTATTTTGCTCTTTTCTGCTTTCCAGCCCACTTCTGTTTTGAATTTCCTGGGTGATGGCGGGAATTCTTAAAGGAATTAAGTTTTCTACATTGTTTCCCTGGATTTCTTTATTCTTTTCTATTCTTTATTTATTTTTGTTATCTACAGTTTCTCGTTTGACGGTGATTCTTAAGTTAACCACTGTCCTGAATTCCTCTTCTCAGGTAAGTTATTCTCTTTCATTGTTTTTTTATTTCTTTATACGTCAGAACTCAAGATCAGTCCATCAATCTTTGTTTATTTATTGGTATTATAGAAATTTATGGATGAGAATGATGGGTTAAAGCAGCCAGACAAGTTTCGTACATGGAGTGCCACGTGAAGGACTAGCGGTTTGTTGCAGCTTCCCTTATTTCCTTACGTTCTTATTTTTTTCATCATTTAATTTTCAACTTCTTTCGGTACGCGTCGGAAGGGAAGACAAAATACTAATCGGGAATAACAAGGAGACGGGGTCGTGTTGTGATTGCGGCTTGCTCGAGGCGCCGCTAATAAGCACACTAGGGTTACTGATTCGCGTCTCACCTGCACCTCGCCCCGCCTTGCCCCGCCTCACCTCGCCTGCCGCGGGGTGCGTTCCTCGGCACCACGCGGCTGTCATTCTAGATGCGACACAGGTGTGGTGATGGGGAGTGTGTGTGGAGGCGTTGGGGGTGGGGGACGGCTAGAAGAGACAAAAGAGAATGTATAAACATCAACATATTACGCTATTTTATATATTAGTCTGTTTTTCTCTTCTGAAGTTCCCTTTTATTTAATTTACTCCTTGTTTTTCCCTTCCTCTGTTCCTATACTCTCCTTTTTCTGTTTTATTTTACTACAATTTTTCTTTTTTTAATTCTCTACTTGCCCTCCTGTGTTAGTCCCTCTAGTTCTCTTTCCTTATTCCTTCTTATATTTACTTACCTCCTTTCCCATTAGCATCCTCTTCTACTCTTCTCCCTTTCTTCTTCTCACTCACGTCTTCCCTCCCTTCCGTCACTCCTTCCTTTGTTGTCTTTCTTTTATTCTTTTTCCCTGTGTATATATTGTACTAATCCATCCGATCTACTTCACTACCGATTTGTTTCCTCTTTTCCTTACTCCTTTCTATCTAACATTACTGATTTACTCTTTCCTTTACTGCCCTTATCATGTCTTTTTCTCATCTTTTCTTCTCCTTAACTTATCCTTTCCTTTCCTCTTTTCTCTCTCTCCTTTCTTCCCTACTTTACTCCTTTTATTACTCCTCCTTTTTAGTCTTTCTCCATTTCTCCCACTCCCTCTCTCCTCCCTGCAAGGTGTGCTATAAACTGGCGCCTCACTAATGATCGCCAGCTGTGGGATCGAGATCTTCTGCTCATTACCTGAGTCTTAGGTGTAATGAGACGGTGGGGTGAAGACAACACCTTGTATGTGCTCTATGTGTGTGTGTGTGTGTGTGTGTGTGTGTGTGTGTGTGTGTGTGTGTGTGTGTGTGTGTGTGTGTGTGTGTGTGTGTGAGACATGGGTGAATTCAATGTTTTATTATTATTATTATTATTGTTATCATTGTTGTTGCTGCTGTTGTTATTGTTGCCATTATTGTTATACTACTTATACTACTAGTACTACTAACTATTACTACTACTACTACTACTACTGTATATAAATAAACCCTTCTGAAAAGATGATGACATACCACCTGGAGCCTTAACACACACACACACACACACACACACACACAGCAACACAAAACACATCAAAACAAAAATACCTTCCGGCAAGCATATAATTCCTTTGTTTTTCATGTACACGTTAAGCAAAAACTAATTATACCTTCCCGTACGTATTAATCACAATCTAAACTATTGGTATCGTGACTTAATTAACAGGTAATCAGGAGGGAGTGTCCGGGTGGGAGCGGAGACCCCGTACACCTGCTGGACGAGGGAACACGAGAACACGATCAGCCAACACACGGGGCTGATAAGAGACGCAGGACGCCCCGCAAGTGCTGGAAGCCGTAGGGTCCATTTGTGATGCCAGTCGGACTAAGACTCAACCCCTCCCACGCCTCCCCACGCCCTCATGCATCTACAGCGCTTTCCACAGTAAGATCTCAGCCCCTCCCTTGACCGTGGCCCACGTCCTCCTGCACCTATTACAAAGAAAAGAAAAAATGCCTCCCCTTCCATTCCTTTCACGCTCTCCTACATCAACATCACCTTTTCCTGTAATATTTCAGCTGCTCTTACTCCTCTTATGCCCTCCTGCACCTACAGCGCCTTCCCCAGTAAAATCAGAGATCCTCCGGACTGTAGCTTCCCCTCCTGTTACTCTCAAATCTTCCTTTACCCACAACACCTTCTCCAGTAAGATCTTGGCCCCTCACGCGTCTCCCACGCTTTTATCTTCCTACAGAGGTTTCTTCCTGATTTCCTACAGCACTATGCATCCATCTTGTTGAAAATTTTTCCGAAAGGTAAGGCAGTTGGGCATTGTTTCTTTATTCACGAAGCAGTAGTTGATTTTACTGAACAAAAGTACAGTAGACTGTTTATACTATTTGATCACTCTTTTTGGCTACCAGTGGTGGCTTAAGATTATAATACATTATAAATATCATCATCATCATAATTCCGTTTTAATGTCCTTATTTTGCTTTACTAGATTCGTCGACTTCATGCATCATTTTATGACTATAATACAATACATAAAATCACATTTACCAAACCAGAAAATAAAGCATTCATTGACTTCTTGCACCGACACATCCCCTTGAACACATCCCATTCCTCACATTAAAGTACAGATCATAATTATTATACACTTAATTCAGAACTGCATAGCTCACTAAAATCACAATGACAAATACATGCTAAGTCTGCGAGCCTTTCTATTGCTGCCATGCATAGCGGGGCGGGGAGAGCGAGGAAAGGCGAGGAGGCAGGTAGAAAAAAAAGTTTGAGTAATCCTGGAAGCCCTACTGCAGGTCTTGGCTCATCCTCTCACTGGTATCGGGGTATCGTATATTTTTCCCTTCAACACGAACTGTGATGGAGAGGAAAGACGGAGCTACTGGTTTTGTTCTTTGGGAATCACGTGAATGTGAGTAGCGTTCAGAATGGTTGGGTAATTTTAAGATCAAAAGTATTAGAATGTGTCCTCTTGTCTCGCAGATGCGTTTCTGTCTTTATAGAAGCTGAACAAGTGCGGAGAAAACAGGAAGACTTGTTTTTTAAAGCGTCACACACCGTCTCCTCGTCCGTAGCACGAGCAGAGAGCACAGAGAAGCTGAAACCGCGTGACGTCTCTTCTGTAGGCAAAAAAAAAAAAAAAAAAAATATATAAATAAATAAATAAATAAAAATAAATAAATAAATAAATAAATAAATAAATATACAAATAAATAAATAAATAAATAAATAAAATAAATAGATAAATAAATAAATAAGTAAATAAAAAACAAGATAAAACAAAATAAAATAATAAATAAATAAGTAAAAATAAAAATAAAAACAAAGAAAAGTGAAAGCAATAACTGTCTCCTTTATGTTAATTTTTCTCATTTCTCGCTATTAAAATAGAGTTTGAAGTATTAAAAGCAAAAAAAAAAAAAAAACTGTAATTCCCTTTATATCATCCGTACACTCATTCTTCCTCTTTAGGACAAAACGAACTAAAAAAAAAAAAAAAGAACGCCTCTGGCTTCCCTTCCCTCTCCCCCTTGCTGTCTGGGAAAGGGTGGAGGGGGATGACAGGGATGAGGCAGTGTCAGGGTGTCAGGGGGTAAGAGGGAGCAAGTGGGGCCAAGTGAGGTCGCTGGAGGGTGAGGGGAAGGCGAGGCTGCGACTTGGTATCAATGGTCAGCGGGTTTCGGGTAAGTCTTCGCGAGGGGCGTGGGGCTTCCTGGCCGCGGGATTACACACTCGCCACCACTTGCTCGGCTGCTCCACTTGAGGCTTGATTACTCGAGGGATCACCGCCCAGGACACTCTATAGGGGTTTCTTTGGTATATGGCTGCCGGGGCTTCTCTCTTTTCTCTCGTCTCTGTCTCTAATCGGAAGTTACAGCTGGATTACCGTCATAAGCTGATCGTTGGGACGCGGCGCACAGCTTAGACCAGACCAGACCAACCGAGACCAGGTCAGAACATGACAGACCAGACCCTCCTGTCCTGCCGCCTTACGTTGCGTTATAATTAGGCAGAGTCATGTTAGTCCCGTGGAGGTGAGTCTTTGTGAGGTTCGGGTGTGGCTGTGTTAAGGCTCACGTGACCTCTGGGGAAGCTACAAAAAATCGTGAAGGAATTACAAACAAATCTATTTTTGTTAAGAACACTTTTTCTTCGAACTTGGTATATTTGCAATGGCAGCTTCGCCTCTAAGTATATAAAAAAAAAATATATATATATATATATATATATATATATATATATATATATATATATATATATATATATATATATATATATATATATATATATATATATAATGCCTTCCTTCATGAAACAATCACGTCATGATAACGATTCCTGAAAATGATTCTTTAGGCAAAATAAAATATTGACGTACAATTAGAGAGAGAGAGAGAGAGAGAGAGAGAGAGAGAGAGAGAGAGAGAGAGAGAGAGAGAGAGAGAGAGAGAGAGAGAGAGAGAGAGAGAGAGAGAGAGAGAGAATTTCAGGTGTAATTAGCTTGGTAAGTGAAGCCGTGACCAGAACAATTCCAGGCCAATATGATCACGTCCTGATGACTCTTCTAAACCCTCCCCTCCTCCCTCCAATCCTCCAGTGACTCTCTCAGACTCTACTCATCTCCTCTTCTCTCCCAGGGCGGCCTATACTTTGGCCTGGGCATAATTTCCTTTATTACTCAGCAGTCCTTGAAACCTCCTTGTGTCCCCGCGGTGGCCGGCAACAGGCGTTCACCTCTCATTTCCCACAGTGATACCAAGGCGGCGCGGAATGTTAATCGATCAGAAACACTTTAATCACCGCGGAACAAGAGTCATAGTTGACCATTAAGCTTTGGGAAGTTTATACATAAAAGCCTAAATACACTTAGGGTCGGCAAAACCCGTTTAAGATAAGGGCCAGAAGTTAATTAAGAGTTGAGGATGCAAGTGTTAGCGCAGCGTTGGCATCAGTGTTGCCTGTGACCAATGAGGTGCGGGATTCATTACGTCACCCGCAGCGTCACCCATTGTGCGGCGGCCGACACACAGCGCCGGAGTCTTGCTGGACAAAGCCTTGCCCAGCGGTCGGTCCGCAGCCAGACTCGCTCGATTTTTCTTCGTGATATGTAATATTTTCGGTGATGGAATGAGATAACACTGTTGACTTTGCTAAATGTTGGTATAATGTTCAGCGAGGCGCCGGGCTGCATGATGATGTGGGGGTTTAATTACCGTAAATATTGCGGTGTGGTGCTGACCTCAATTTGGGAGCCCACTCCCTCAGCAGCATGAGGCCAAGGCGAGGCAGTCTATGGAGCCCTCGGAGTGATCGTCTTGAAGGACTCAATAGAAAACGCTGCCAGGGAGCTTTGTAATCGAGTCTGAGTTCGGTGAGGAGCCTCCAGCGGCGCGAGAAAGGGGGTCTTGGCGGGGCGCGGCGGGGTGCCTCGAGTCATAAGGCTGGGACCTAATTTGTTTGGACACTTGGCTGATCCGCTGATGATTCCCGCGGGTGAGCGTGTCTTGTGGGCGCGGTGCTCTCGCCGGGGAGGCTCAGCAAGGGGCGCGTCTTCAATGGGTACATGGGGCGTATTCAATCTCATGATGGAGTGAATACATAAGAGGCGTATGAATCAAAACTCCATGAAAAGATGTTGAGATTTTTATCGAAGTTTATAGTCGTTAATTTCCCTCGTGTTGGCTGAGGCTCATCATTGGCGTGACAAGTTTATTCTCCCGCGCACCTGGAGACGTGTGGCCCTTGACCGGTAATTAACTCAGAGGAAACTCATGGCCATATATCACCTTCATATTTACACGGGGCGGTCGTTTTTTTTTTTCTCGTTTTTAATTACCAACGCTAACGTTTCAGTATTTTTTTTCTTTTGTCAATTCTTAGAACTTTTCAGAAAAAAATTCGAGAATCCCACTTTTCCTCTCGGTTTGTATTTCCTACTGACAAAATTATTTACTTATTCTCAACATTTAACATTCCACTAAGCTTTTTTATTACCAATTCTTATACCTTTACAGAAAAAAAAACCCCTCGAGAATTCCATTTTTCATTTTAAGTTTGCATTGCCTATTAAGAACAAAAACATTCACTATTTCTTGGCATTTCCTTGACTATTTCTCCTATTTCCTACACACATTTTTCTTCTCATCCTCCTACAAAAAAAAGTTTTTTTTTTTTGTGAGTGACCGGGAAGAGGAGGGCGAGGTGGATCACAACGCCGCCCTAGATAGAAACAATGTGCAACTCATCCCCAGGCAGACTTTATGGGTTGCAAAGCGTTGGAAGTGATGCTCCTTACGTAGGTAACAGATGGGGAAGTAAACAACGCTGTCCCTTCCTTCACTTACGCTGATCACGATGCCTCAGAGCCACCGGGAAGTCTGCGCGGGTCGTGTTATTCGATGCTACACGTAAAGGTCATGTCCTACAGGTGGTTAATGAGGCGTCAGGTGTTGATTGGGATGGGATGCTCACCAGGAAGTAAGGAGAGGGGACAGCCACCACGGAAGGGAAAGAGAACAGCAACTTGCTATCACCTGTAATTGTGTTATCTAACAATTCAATTACTTTTTTTGTTTTGTGTTATGAAGTGTCTATACATCAGTGTAGAGAGGGACAAGGAAATTAGAAGTACAAACATGAGGAAGAAGAGGAAATTATTTTTCTTAAGGTACTGATTAATTTATTTTATAACTTTTCATGATATTAGTGATGTGAGAGGCAACAATACAAGGAAGAAGACAGCGAAAACTACACAAGAAGGAAGATAACAACTTATCATCGTACCTACTAATGAATATATGCCTCTCAGTACTTGTTGTTACCCATTTCTGTATACTATCATCTGTTTGCAAAACCTTCCTATTAAAACAGACTACATACAGTAATCTTTCAATGAAGTTTTCCTACATTTTTTAAGCGCCATATGACCGCGAGGCATTATTTTAAATCAACCAGTCAACCTTTATTTTCAAACTGAGAAAAAAAAGGCCTCATTACTTATAAATTTCACTACCTATAGCACTTATCAGTTTACTTTCCTTTAACATTTACAGTCAATTATTAAAGAAAAACCTTCCAGTACCTACAGTTATTTACCAATTTATCTTTTTATTTCATTTAATCCACTAGAGTTACTCATCAATTTACATTTTCATTTACAAAGTCTCAAGGTATTAGTGGACAGTTCCCTTCTTAACCTCCCCAGGTAATTACGCCGCGTCATGATGTGTTTTGAGGTAATTAATAGTAGAAGTTAATCAGCTGACTGTACACCTGGCGATTCATTGGCACCTTTTATTAATCATATTTTAGTGTTAAGTTTTGACGACTATTGTTTTCCTGAGATGCTTCTATAATAGAGGTGAATATGAGAGAGAGAGAGAGAGAGAGAGAGAGAGAGAGAGAGAGAGAGAGAGAGAGAGAGAGAGAGAGAGAGAGAGAGAGAGAGAGAGAGAGAGAGAGAGAGAGAGAGAGAGAGAGAGAGAATCTACATTTATTTCTTCTCTCTCTTCTATTTATATTCTTACCATTTTTTCCAGTAAAGGTTTCATCGAATATTTCCATCGCGTCCTGGATAAATTTTAGATGAAAGCGTATTTTTTATATCAACTTAAGCAAAACAATTAATAAATTTTGTATTCATAAAATAAAGTTTAATATTCTGCAGTTAAGGACATAGTCGAAGTGAATTTCATCAAAGAAGGAGGAAGTAGAGAAAGAGGAGAAGGAGGAGGAGGAGGAGAAGGAGAATAAAGCTACGAAACAATGGATGAATAAAGGACGACAAAAAAAAAGAAGAATCTAATAGACTGAAAAACCTATGTAAGAGAAGAAGAAAAAGAAAGAGGTCTGCTTAAAATGAGACTGCAAGTTGAGTTACCCATGAAAGACGCGGCACAGCATCCAGAACATGACACAGACAAGGTAAGGATCACGAGACATAAGGAGGGACGCAATCGTGTAAGTAATCAAACCTTAGCGCTTCATATATGTACTGAAAATTAAGGAAAAAGAATAAAAAAGTCCGGGATCTTTGGCACAGGGAATATTGCAGAGGGATGGAGTATGAAGTTTGTTGTTCTTTTAAAAAGCAGAGTGAGTGAGGGGGATTTTCCTTCTCCCCTTACAGCTGATCTCATAACCACAACATACCCGGGAATCTGGCAAGGCTGGGAGGATCAGGGAGAGTCTTAATGCTTTTTAAATGACTCGAGTTCCACCGGTGGCCATTCTACGGCGAAGAAAGAACTTAATTACACGTGGTGCGAGAAGGTGAGTGGCTGGCGAGGAGGTGACGGGGCCTCCATACAATGAGTCTCGCTTTCATTATAGATGATACAGGGATGATTTGCATATTGACGACAAGTGTTGCTGGGGGACGCGGCTCTACTGATAGCCCAGGAAGACCCGAGGAAGACCCGAGGAAGACCCATGTCATCTGCATAACCGCGAGTGTTAATACGCACGGCATTGGACCACCCTGCCTATGGGAGCGTCTTAAGCCTCCGCTGCGACACATCTGCATAAATACCGCGTACATGTGAGGCGGGTGAGGTCCTCAGGTGATCCTCCAGGTGATCCTCCAGGTGATCTCCCCGGTGATCCGCGGCTCGACAGGGGAAGGTCAGGTGGACTCAGGTGGACTTCGCGGAACAATGAAAGGGAAACAAAACTTCGCATCAACTTGCATCATATAACTGAGGAGGAAAGTTTGGGTGGTGGAGTTTATGTGGAGCGCGACGGTGGGCGGATCCCTGGAGTACCGCCGCCGCTCCCGCCGCAGGTTCGCCCCGAAGATTGCTAACTTATGGCAAAGTTTATTACAATGAAAACTTGTGTGATCACGGCTACTGAGTCCCTTCCCTGCGTGCTCCCTCGTCCAAGCCCAGTCCTTCATCTCCCCTCTCCCCGTCGTCTTTCTTTTCCGAGTCCCTCTTCCCCAATTTCTTCTTTCTCTCTTCTTGCCTTCTACCTTGTCATTCCTTCGTTTTACACATCCCTTCTTTTACTCTTCTTTCTTCTAGCGTCTGTCGTTCCTTTTCACTCCCTTCTCTCTCTCGCTTCCTTTACTATTTTCCGTCTCTTTTGTGTTTAGCTTTTCTCTTCTTTCTCTTTATCCCAGGAATTTCCTTTCATTCCCATTTTTTCCTCGCCCTTTTCTATCTCCCTTGCCTTTATCCTTCCTCTCACCTTTCTTTATCCCTTTTTATTCCCTCTCATCCTCTAGTCCTGCCCTTTCTCTCATAATTTTCCCTCCTCTTTCCTCTCTTTTCTTCGTCCCCTTTCTTTTTCCTTACAGCTGAAGTCCTCTCGCGTCTGTGTCTTCATCCTCCCTCTTCCCTCTCCTGCCTTCGTCCCCCTCACCCCTTCCTTCATCCTCCCTCTCCCCTCCCCTCCTCTCTCAAATACGTGGACCCACGAGAAATATAACCCAGGATGAAGTTGCAATTGGAAGGCACCGCTGAGGAGGAGGAGGAGGAGGAGGAGGAGGAGGAGGAGGAGGAGGAGGAGGAGGAGGAGGAGGAGGAGGAGGAGGAGGAGGAGGAGGAGGAGGAGGAGGAGGAGGAGGAGACACTGGACAAGAAAGGGAAAGCAGAGAATTAAAATAAGAGAGGAAAAAAGAAAGCAGTAATAAGAAATAAAGAGAAGAAATATAAAAGAAGAAAAGCAGAAGAAAAAGAAGAAAAAATTGGACAACGAGAAAAAGAAAGAGAACAGTAACGAAGAGGAAAAATAAAAAAGGAAGAGAAAAAACAAAAACAAAAGAGACGGAAGAAGGAGAAAAGAAACAAATGAAGAAAGCAAACAAGTAAAATTTAAAGGAAAAAAACGAAAAATGGGGAAAAAATAAAAGGAGAGGGAGAAAGACTGGTCGAACACAAACCAACCCAAGTAACCAATGATTTCCGGCAATGAGGGACGCCAATTCCTCAGGGGGGCGGAAAGGGAATGATCTTCAGACACGGCTCTCCTCCCCTCCTGCCGGGGTTATGGCCGCTAGGCATGGCAGCGCCCCTGGTGACCCTCCGCGCCAGGTCAACTCAGGTCATGTGCAGGTCAATGCGGCATCTTTTATTGTATCATGTTATTCGTTTTCTTTTCCTTTATTCTTTTTTGTCTTCTCATTTTGTTCTATTTCTCTTCTTCTTCTTCTTCTTTTCTCTTCTAGCATTATTTCTTCCTTGGGCTTCCTCTCTCTCTCTCTCTCTCTCTCTCTCTCTCTCTCTCTCTCTCTCTCTCTCTCTCTCTCTCTCTCTCTCTCTCTCTCTCTCTGTGTGTGTGTGTGTGTGTGTGTGTGTGTGTGTGTGTGTGTGTGTGTGAGTGCCCGCACGATGTGTGCGTATCCATAAACACAGAAAAAAAATACATATACCAAACTAACATCTCACAGCCATTCCTGCAGACACACACACACACACACACACACACACACACACACACACACACACACACACACACACACACACACATCACCAAAAAAACAAACAAACAACACTTACTCCCTTACACATACCCACATACATACATGCATACATACACAAAGACACTCAAGTATGCAGGAATATACATACATACATAGCCTAAGTGGGTGTTGGGAGCATGAGGCAGACGAGGCTTGCTAGTAGAGCTGAAAATGGTCTCGTCAAGAGGACCCGAGGGCGCTTATTGTGCTAACGAGAGGACGGGTGCCACAGGGAGGGGCCGCCTGCAATTTTTGGGAAAGAGGTGGGCGGGGGTGTGAAGGAAAGTTACGAGGGAGGTGTGTGAGGCGAGTGACGGAGGGCTGGTAGACACGGGAGGACACTGCACGAGGAGGAGGAGGAGGAGGAGGAGAGGAGAGTTGAGGAGAGGAGAGGAGAGGAGAGGATAGGAGAGAGAGAGAGAGAGAGAGAGAGAGAGAGAGAGAGAGAGAGAGAGAGAGAGAGAGAGAGAGAGAGAGAGAGAGAGAGAGAGAGAGAGAGAGAGAGAGAGAGAGAGAGAGAGAGAGAGAGAGAGAGAGAGACAGGTAGACAGACAGACAGACAGAGAAAGACACACATACAGACTGAGGTAGACAGATAGACATACAGATAGACAAATAGACATACAGAAAGAGAGAGAGAGACAGACAAACATGCAGACAGACAAATTATTTAAGAACACCCAATACAGACAAGAAAGCAATAACGAGAAAAGTAAAGTACACAAAATACACGAGAAAAAAAAAAAGAGATTACTTTCAAGAGGAGAACACAAATCAAGCCAGAAAACAAAGACAATGAAAGATAATTAGCATAAAAACGGGATCACATTAATAGGGTGAGAAATTAATTACGTGAGGAGCAACCAAATGAGGGGAAACTTGAATGGAAACTCCAGCACAAGGGGAAGTACTTTTAAAAGGGTAACCTGGCGAGATAACACTTATAAGGGGAAACAGAGGGTGACGGGAGTAAACTGCAGACGGATTTTATATTCTTATAAGAGGAAATTAAATAAGTTTCCACTATATATTCTTATTGTAAAGGGAAAAATAAGCTAAAAGTGGGACTATTAGGGAGAAAAGTTAGCATTAATGGTCTTCCCTTTGATACTCGTATAGTTAAGTCTTTAGAGAGGGAAAGAGAGAGAAAAAGTTTGCATGCTGTGTAGGTTGGTGAGGGGAATAGGGCTGGGCGGGGCGGGGCGGGGCTTTGGGGGTCTGGGGTGGCGGTCTTGAGAGAGATAACACGTGTCGGGATGTAGGGGCGCGGCTTCCCCCCTCACCTGGTGGTAATTAATATTGCGTACACCTGTTGTGCCCCCACGCGGAGGTGCCAGGGGGGTGGGAGGGACGGTAGTGTCTGAGAGAGGCTAAAGGGTACTTGGAATTACCTTACAGGGATCTCAAACACACACGCACACACACACACACACACACACACACACACACACACACACACACACACACACACACACACACACATTCTGAGCCTAGTACTCTGAAACGCTTTGCTCTCTCACCACGACTATTTTCAAAGACCGCAGAGATACTTAGCCGAATTCTCAAGAGTGTATCTCTTGTGATTAATGCAGAAATTTTGTTAATTTGCCTCTAGAATCGTAAAGAAAAAAAAAATGCCCTTGAAAGTCTGTGTCTCTTCAATTAGAGTCTGGAAACTGATGGAGGTGCGGCGCAGAAATGTTTCAGTATCTATCGTCCTAAAAATTACTGAGAGAATAAACAAAAGGAATCAGAATACCTTGGATGTCTGATGGTTATTAAAGGAAGAAGGCATAAGTGTGAGGTGAGAGGTGTTGCGGTGTGAGGTGGCGGGGACAGGTGGTGGCTGGGGGAGGCGCGGGAGGTGAGGGAGGATGATGGACGGGCTGGGAGCTCCCCGCCAGGCTACCATTACCTGGGGCTCTTTCAGCGTGGTCAAGGAAGGCTGCGGGGGTTGGGCCGGCGCTATCACAACACTACACTAGGGGGCGCTGATAACACTCCTCCTGCGACTGATGGATGGGGCTAAATAAAACAAGAAAGAAGAAGGCTTATCACGCCCTTATCTCGCCATCTTGGGAGGGCGTCGGAGGGCACCCCTGACCAGCCTGGTGGAGGCGTACTGGCAGATGGGTCATGGAGGGAATGTTTAGGAAAGTATTACGCGGTGAATTTGTTAAGTGGAAAGATGAGAGTGAGGAGGAGGAGGAGGAGGAGGAGGAAGGAAGAAGTGGGCGAGCAGCTTAAATTAAAACACACACACACACACACACACACGCGGCATGTCGGCTGTGAGGGGTTCATGCACGTCGGTAATGAGGCTCGTCCTGCTTGGCGGCGATAAGGCATCGAGGCGCCTGACAGATGGCCGGCAACGCGGCGTGATAACGGGCTGACTAATCACTATACAGTCAGCGCTGCATTAGGCGACGGCTGAGGAATAATAAACAGAGACAGAACAACAAGGACCGAAGGATGGATGACGTCTCTCCCCTCTCTCTCTCTCTCTTTCTCTCTCGCTCTCTCTTTCTCGTTTCGGACAAATTACAATGCCTCGACCAAAGCGTGTGTTAGCGGAGATAATTCAAAAAGCTTAATTATTTTTCATTCCAGGATGCTTCGGTCCCGCCTGGTCTGTAGTGTACAGCGTACCAAACAATTCTTCCGAGGTATAATAAATTACCGTTTTTTCATTTATCTAAAAGGGACGCTCTCTCAACAGCTTGCATTATGTGTAAAGTACTTGCAATAAGTAGATACCTGAGACCGTATCAAGAAGTTTTATAAGTACTAGGAAGAGGAGGAGGAAGAGATGGAGGAGGAAAATGAGGCAGAGGAAGACAAGTAGGAGGAGGAAGAGGAGGAGGAGGAGGAGGAGGAGGAGGAGGAGGAGGAGGAGGAGGAGGAGGAGGGGGAGATGGGAGGTGGTATGTTGGTACTGAATGTTGATAATAAGGGTGAAAATGTGTGGCGTGGAGCGGCGGGGAGAAGAGCTTCACATGAGGGGCGACGACACGGCACTGGTGGCACTGGGGACAGGAGGTGGCACTGCACGTGAGCCTCGAGCCGCGACACGCACCACCAATCAGTCACTCGGGGCACGGCACGCACACTTACTCCCTGGATTACCTTTCCTTCCCTTCCGCACCGTTACCTTTCCTTCAGTCCACCTTAATGCGAATACTCACATATTTGTTTCTAGGTACACGGGTCCTCCTCTCTGTGTCCTCTGGTTTTTGCGTCACCGGCTGATCTGCGCGTCCTTAGCGGTGGTCACGCCAGAGGAGGGAGGAGCGGTGGACGGGACGCCTCGCTGGGCATCCCTATTAGGAGACTTAACGTAGTCGTCAAGCGATTTATGTTTGCAGCGGAGGGAGATGCTCTCTTTTAGCCGTGGTGAGTAATGGAATGAGGACACGACATGGACCTGTAAACTGGCGGTATTAAGCAGCCAGATAGTCCATTAATGGCGGCGAGTGCGGCCGGTGGAGTAATGGATCGTCTGATATGTCGTAATGCTCGCACCAGGAGGTTGTCGCGCCCCGCGGCCCCGCGACTCGTTCTCACACCTCCCAGGGGGTCGCGCCGTCCGTAAGGGAGGGATGGCAGGAGGGCAGGGAGGAAGGGAGATGGAGGGAGGGAGGGATGGAGGGAGAAATAAAGCTGAGACAGTGCTCGGCCTCCTAATAGTGGTCGGGAATGAAACATTACATTCCAAGATAAATGAGAAAGTTGTCCATTTGTCTTAGTGTTATGAGAAGTTATCACACCAGCCTGGAGGAGCCGCCTCTACCTGGGAGTAAACAGGACGCCTCTCCGCCCTGGTGCCGGCCAGCAGAGTGTTGTCCTTCCTAACAGGGTGTTGTTCTGCGTGTCGAAGTGTTGCTTTGTCTTAAGTGCTCACCTGTCTTGTGCATGGAATGTGGTTTTGTCTGCTGGGACTTTGTCTTCTTGATGGGACGTCGTACTATCCACTGCAATTTTGTCCGTGAAGTTGGGGGGTTGGGGGGATCACCCTATTTCTTCATCAGGCAGGAGGGGCGATTATGCAGGCACTCAGATCTGTCTCATGAACAAAAAAGGAAGTGTATCCCGGCGCAGCTGTCCTCGAGGTGTTCCGAAGTGCCGGCTGCCTGTGATGCCCGCCGAGGCTTTTCTGGGGTGCTGAGCGGCCCCCCGGGGGAGAGTTCCGGTGGTGTGGTCACTTGTCCTTTGGTTCTGTTCATTTTTTACGCGGATGCTTCGCTGCGTCACCGGATATTACGTTTTTACAACTGCGTCTGTGGTCATTACCGATTTCGGGGTGGACAAGAGGTTTATTTTCCTAATGTGCAGCTGGCGGGAGAATCAAGCTTCGGCGACGAAGATCACCACGAGTGTCCGGGAACGAATCATGTTATGGGGCGTGGAGTAATGGAATAATTACCATTAATGAAATAACGGAGATAAGGGCCGGGATCGGCTGTGGGAGGCTGAGGAGATGCTGGCCACAGGCTTGTAACACTTCGCGAATTTACCGACACAATCAACAACCCGACATCCCGCGGCCGCAAGCCAGTGGGGAAGGTGGTGCTGTGTTCACGCCTCGCTGTGTGCACTGTACGCCTGTCACTGGCTTCCTCATTCCTACGACTATGGTTAGAAATAAAGAACAATGAAGACAGATAAAACAACGAGATGAAGAGATAAGAGCATCGTCTAAATGTTGTAGATTGATGAAAAGAGATACTGAATTCCTGGGCGCGAGGAATGTGAGAGGAAAATGGAAATATCTAGACACAAAAATATTACTGAAGATCATCAGCGCTTGGAAACTGTACGAATCTTCTGTGATAGGAGCTGGAGAGTGGACTGATAAAGACGACCAGGCAAACAAGAGAGAGAAGCATGACATATACAAAAAAAGAGGCAAGCGGAAAGCGAACAAATACACAGGACACGCCCAGTGAAACCCTGCGATGATGTTGATTCCCACACAGCACAACGCAGACCACACCTCCGCCTGGTCGTCCACCTGCAGCACCTCACAACATCACATTCCAACTTCGCAACATACTTCAGACAGCAGCTGCACATCTATCAAAACAAAACACAATGACAAGACAAGATAATCCCAATACACCCAAACAGAACCACTTGCAGAGCACACCAGGGTGAGGATGAGCTAGACACCGAGAAACCAGCTCTCCTACAGTTCTCCAGCACCATAATAACAATAAGAACGTCGAGAGTGAATAGATTGGACAATACATTAACTCGCACGGACGAAGCAATCATGTTCCTGAGTGTGTCGGTCGGCGGGTATCGCGGCGGCCTCACCCAGCTGTAGTTAGTCTGGAAGTGGTGGTGCCCAGCGGGGTGCCCTACCTCCCCTGGCAGGTCACAAGGAAGGGTCACTATTAATGAACTATCTATTGTACTGTGGGTAAGGCGCGGCGGTGATAACTAACTGAAGGAGGGAGTCACCTCACGCGATGCTGGATTGCCCCGCGTCTGCTGCTGGGAGGCTATGAGAGGGAGAGTGGGAGGGTGGGAGGGAGCGAAGGAGCTCTTGATTACTGGTTACATTACTACAGATAAGAAAAGAAACACCACACATGAAAAAAAAAAGAAGAAAGGACACTTTTGAATAAAAATGCAATTTCGAATAGATAAAGAAAATGTCACTTAATATTATGTAACTCGAAAAAGACATTAAGAAGGAACAAAAAGACGATGAGAGAGAGAGAGAGAGAGAGAGAGAGAGAGAGAGAGAGAGAGAGAGAGAGAGAGAGAGAGAGAGAGAGAGAGAGAGAGAGAGTAAATTTGCGGCGATGCTTAAATGAGGAAACGCACCTAAAGATCACTGGAGTTGAACGCAAGATAATCTGGAGCCTATTGGCAGAAACACTGACGAGCTGATGATAAGATTTATAGGCCTATTATCACATTGTGGCCTATGTAAGCTTTGTTATTAAGGCGTGCATCATACTAGAACGCCCCCCTCACGCACACAGCCTTCTCCTCCTCCTCCTCCTTCTCCTCCTCCTCCTCCTCCTCCTCCTCCTCCTCCTCTTTCTTATCCTTCTCTCTTCTGCTATCCTGTCTTACTCAGGCACAAATAATTCAGGCCCCCTTCTCCTACAATTGCAATTACTCCTGCTTTTCTTCCTGCTTGCTTTTCTTGTTCTTCTGGAGCTCTTGTAGATGAGCAGAAAAGAGCGATCATCATGAGTAAATATTTTCATAATAAACCAAAATTTGTTTATTCTTCTCTATTCCTGTTATTTTGTTTCTGAAGAGCGATAACGTTGACATTCTTGATAGTATTGTTTAGTTGTTGTTACCTACTGTTATATTTCTATTACTCAGTTATCATTTATTTAATAGGTACACAGAAAAAAAAATGACATGTGTATAAGTATTTCATGCTTCCTTCCTTTTCTTATCTCACTCATCACTGAAAGACAGATGGGTGAATTTATCACTGCCGCCTCCTCATCTCTCCCCTCCTCCTCCTCTTCCCCCTTTGTTCTCCCTTATCAGTTTTCATTTCCATCTCTCACTCGCCACAAAGGGAAAGACAGACAGACAAACAGACAGACAGACAGAAACCACCATCCAAATCCCAGTCTTGACATTTTCTATTCCTCAGTCCAGTCCTCACTGATCATACTGAAGCAGATGAACTAGATAACACACACACACACACACACACACACACACACACACACACACACACACACACACACACACACACACACACAGTCACTTAAACTTTCATTATTTTTCACTTTCTATTATTTCTCTTCAATTTTTTTCTCACGTTACTCGCTTCTTGTCTTCTCTCTTCAATTCTCTTTTCCTTTCTTTTCTCTCTTATTTTATTTTCTTCTCCTACTTCTTATCTCTCCTACTCCTTCCACCTTCCTCAGTAACACAGACAGATCAATATACTCACCACAGACTTACTTCTCTCCACAAATAACTCAGTTTCTCCACCACAATAAAGAGTTGTTGCAGGAGAAGGAGGAGGAGGAGGAGGAGGAGGAGGAGGAGGAGGAGGAGGAGGAGGAGGAGGAGGAGGAGGAGGAGGAGGTGAAATTCCGTGAAATGCCAAAGTGAAAGAATGAAGTTCATCAGAGTTCAAACAAATCGCTGCACCATGTTGTGTTCAGGGTTCGAATCCTTAAGGTATTTTGTGGAATGAGGTGAAGAAGATAAAGAATGGAAGGGACTGTGTGTGTGTGTGTGTGTGTGTGTGTGTGTGTGTGTGTGTGTGTGTGTGTGTGTGTGTGTGTGTGTGTGTGTGTGTGTGTGAACTGGTATAGGAGAAATAGAAATGGAAAGGGAAGATACGAAATGAGAAAAGGAGACAAGAGAAAGTAAAACGAAGAGAAAGAGTAAAACAAAAGTAGATAACAGTAAATATCAAATAACAATATAGTTAGGAATTACAACAACAACAAGAACAACACCAACGATAACAACAAGACACGCCACCACAACAACAAAGACACCACCATAACTTGACCTAAAAATCTGCCGGGAAATGAAAGACGCCTTAAAAATACATAAAATATACAATACAAGGGAAAGATAAATGTTCGCTTAGGCTGCGGGAAAGTTTACGAAAGGAGAGAGAGAGAGAGAGAGAGAGAGAGAGAGAGAGAGAGAGAGAGAGAGAGAGAGAGAGAGAGAGAGAGAGAGAGAGAGAGAGAGAGAGAGAGAGAGAGAGAGAGAGAGAGAGAGAGAGAGAGAGAGAGGAAGAGGAAGACACAAGGCAAAAGTTGAGGAAGATTCCAGGTCGTTTTCACAAGGATCTTTTGGGGAAGAGCTGAGCAAAGTTTGTGGTGGACGGATGCGAGGCAGGTACTGGGGGCTTGGAGGAGGTGGGGAGGTTAGGAGAAGGAGGAGGTAAAGAAGGACTGAGGCGGGGAACAAAGTAGGGTACGTTCAAAGGGAGTCTGAGTTAATAGCAATGTATCCAAGAGTTACCTGAACTGATGCCGAACCGCAGCGAGGATGTTTGCCTTACGCGTCACACATTCCAAGAAGGATGAAGAAAAGCGTACATTGCATTGAGGTGATGGAGTGATTTTTACTTCAATTTATAGAGTTTACCTGTGAATCTGATATCAAATGACTACTTCCAGCTTCATTTAGTAAATATATAAGTAAACTGATGCTATGGAATTGAAGAAAGAGGTTATTGTTATGGTATTTTAGCAACTGATCCTTTTCATTTCACACAATCAATACTAAAAAGTGTAAAAAAGGAGTTTAGTAAATACTTATATAAACAGATGCTATGGAAGTGAAGAAAAGAATTCTCGTTATAATATTTCAATAACTGACACTTCATCTGAGAAAATCAATACTAAAAAGTGAAGAGTCGATACTTACTAAAAACGTAGCATGTGACCTTGGTGATAGAGAATAAAACAATACCCATAAATCAGTAAGATAAAGTGGTACAAGACATTCATTAAACTTAACTCTGAAACATCTACAAAACCATCGTACCATTTTTCTTCCCTATCCTTCCCTCGGGGCGGCGTAAAACACCTCTTGCACATCGGAATTCATGGCGTATTTAAACCTATCGCTGTCCTCGCCATGCAAGAGCATCGAGGAAGGAAGCATTTCTGATACTGCTTTTGTAAATTTGTTGAAAGATATGAGAGTTGGCGATTGATTATAAAACGTTTTAACCCTGTAACTGTTTTTTGGCACACCTTCCTTTAATCGCATACCACTCTACAGCCGTCTCTGAACATATGCACTAGACCCTAGAAGTTTTTTTTTTATTTCACTCTTTTCTTTCCTGCATGTGCTTGTAAACACTTTGAATAGTGCCTTTAGTGGTGTGAATCGTTGGTTATTGTAATGAAAGGGTTAAAAAATTACAGTAAACAATTTTGATTCCTCCTCCCTGTCTGTCTCTCTATCTCTTGATCAGTTCTCCTTTTTCAGTACCGAGGGAAGAATGACAGAAGAAATAGAAAAATAAATACTAGTCAGACATTTCATGGAGAAAATATAAAGGAAAATAAGGAAACATGCGCTCGAAATTTGGTTCTTGTTGTCGATGGTAGCTGAGAAATATATCATCCCTATAGTGCCCTTCCTTAAAATTTTCTATAATTCCGGCAGACTAAGCAGATGTGTGTAAGGGAAGACGTAAAAGGTAGGAAGAAAACAGAGAACCAAGAGCACGAAATTTTGACCTTGTTATGGATGAACGCTGAGAAATCTATCACTCCTGTATGTTTTTTCCTCTACTTTTTTTTTCACAATTCCGGCAGAATAAGCAGGTGCGTGTAAGGGAAGACGTAAAAGGTAGGAAAACAGAAAACCAAGAGCACGAGATTTAGAACTTATTATGGATGAACACTGAGAAATCTATCATCACTTTATGTTTTCTTCTATTTTCTATAATTCCAGCGGACTAAGCAGACATGAGTAAGGGAAGATGTAAAGGGTATGACGACCAAGGTGCAGAAAAAGTGTTCTGATTCATTGGCGCTCAAATTCTTTTCGGTTCAATTTTGGCGTCAGCAGGAAGCAGTTTCTTCCCTTCGCACCTGCCAGGTAGAGACGGTGGGACGGGAGACTGGGGAGGGAGGTAGTGAGGAAGGAGGGAGAGAGGCCTACCTGGGAGGAAACCATTATTATATCCATCATTTGTAACAAGACCGGATGCGTCTCCAGTCTTCCAAGAGAGGGAGTGAGAGGGAGGGAAAAAAAGAGAGATGAAGAGAAGGAAAGGTCTTTGGGGAGAGGAATGACAAGATGAAAGAAAGGAAGACAGAGGGAAGAAGATGCCTGGTGAAGGAGAAAAGGGAAGTCAGGTGACAGAAGGGGAAGGGAGATGAGAAGCCTGAGAAGGGAAGAAAAAAAAAAGAAAAAGTGTCCAAAAAGGGGAAGACAGGGAGAAGCCACTGACTGGGAACCACGGCGAGGAGAGGAACATAAGAAGTATTTTACGCCAGGAGACGACGTAAAAATTAGAGACTCTGTGGCTAAAGTGATGGAGACTTGCTCATGTTTTGGGTTTCATTATTTTTCTTTTTCTCTTCACTTCCTCCTCCTCCTCCTCCTGTTTTTATTCCTCTGTTCTTCATCCTCTAATTCTGTTACTATTTTATCTCTTACTTCCAGTCTTATTCTTTCTCTCTCTTTTTTTTTTAACCTTTCTTCTTCACCTCCAACTTCTACTCTTACACCTTCTCCTCCTCTTTCTTCTGTTCCTCATCTTACACTTCTGCTATTTTTCCATTTTATCTTTATTCTTTTATTCTTACTTGTTGTTCTCCTCGTCGTCATCCTCTTTATTCTTTCTTCTTCTATTTCTTCTTCCTCTTCATTCTCCTACTACTATTTCTCCTCCTTCTCCTTCTCTTGGCCCAACAAGGATAGAAGTTCTTCAACACCTGAATTAAATTGCTACCTGGATTTTCAGGTTTCAATCAGTGTTGCCAAATGCAGGAAGAAATTTCAATATCGAACAAAAGAAGATGATAGAAGAAAAAAAATTATCAGAGAGGATAGAAAGAGAAATGAAAAAGGTCATAATAAAGGGGGAATAAGATGACAATAGTGAATAGAAAGGAAGAGAGAGACAAAAGAGTAAAAGGAAGGAAGGAAGGAAGGAAGGAAGGAAGGAAGGAAGGAAGGAATAACTGGATGTGTTGCAGTGAAGGATATAGATACAAAAGACAGGCATGACATGAAAAACGAAAGGGGGAAGAGAGAGAGAGAGAGAGAGAGAGAGAGAGAGAGAGAGAGAGAGAGAGAGAGAGAGAGAGAGAGAGAGAGAGAGAGAGAGAGAGAGAGAGAGAGGTGAATGGAATACTGAAACTGAGCCAGGGAGAAAAAAAAATAAGAGAAAAATAAGTTAAAAAAAAGAGATAGAGCAAGAAAACAAGGACGAGAGAGAGAGAGAGAGAGAGAGAGAGAGAGAGAGAGAGAGAGAGAGAGAGAGAGAGAGAGAGAGAGAGAGAGAGAGAGGATATAAAAAAAAATAAGAGGACACATAACTTGGGATGAAAATAGTGAAGGGGATCGAGCTCAGCGCTGGGCGACACACGGGGAGGGCAGAGGGAAGGGGCAGTTATAGAGGCGAGTGATGGATCTACACAATTTCGACAGGTCGGCTTGCCAGGGAGTATTATAAAAGGAAAACATGAAACTAAAAGAGAAAGAGAGAGAGAGAAAGAGAAAAAAAATCGTATATTTCATTATTGTTTGTAGTAATCTCTTTGTTTGTTTATTTTGGTGAATATTTTTCTTTTTTTCTTTTTTGTTTATTTTCTTGTTTTTGTATATTAATTGTTTACTGTTGATTTCCTCCTCCATCGTTCCTTTATTTTTATTCTATTTTGTTTGTCTCTCATTCTTCCCTTGCATATGTACCTGTCTCTTTCTCTCTAACTTTCTATCTTCTTTCCTCTCTCCTTTATTTCTATCTTGTTTGTCCTTCTCACTGTTTCCTTGCATCTTTACTTCTCCCTTACTCTTCCTGCCTCACTTTCCTACCTTCCTCCTTCATTTATTTCTATCTTGCTTATGCCTCTCTAATTCTTTCTATCCCACTTCCCTTCCTTCCTCCTTTCTTTACCTCTTTTCCCTTCTATTCCTACTTCTGTCTTTCTCTAACTCTTTCTATCTTCCTTTCCCTCCTTTCATTCACTTCTATCTTATCTTCCTTATCCCTCTCACTCTTCCTTTGCACCTCAACTTCTCTCCATCATTCTTTCTAGCCCCCTTCTCTCCCTTCCTTCATTCTTTACTTCTCCCTTCCATCTCCATTTGTCTCTAATTCTTTCTACCTCCCTTTTTTCTCCCTTGCTTCCTTCCTCAACTCTTTACTTCTCCCTTCCATCTCTTTCTAACTCTTTTTACCTCCCTTTCCCTCCTTTTCTTTTTGTCTTGCTTCTCTCTCTCTCTCTCTCTCTCTCTCTCTCTCTCTCTCTCTCTCTAATTCTTTCTAATGCCACACTTCCCTTCCTACCTCTTTTCTTTACTCCACTCTTCCATCTCTACTTCTGTCTCTAACTCTTTCCATCTCCCTTTCCCTTCCCTTCCTTCACCTCGCAGCATCAGGAGTGAGCATCGTCCGGCGCGGGATACCAGCCCGGAGAGCCATAAAACACCTGGAAATGGGACACACGCACACTTTTCCAGCGTGATGAATGTGGCAGCGATGCGTCACCTCATCTCCGCCTCGCTGGGTGCTGGCGCCACGCTGATCCATCACGCTTGTTCCGGCTCCTCCCTCCCCTCACTCTCACTCTCCCCTTCCATTATTTTTTTTTGCTTGTTTATTTCTAACTTTCACTCTTCTTTGATTCTTTAACCCTATTTTTCTTCCTCTTCTATTTAACTTTCACTTTTCTCTGATTCCTCCATCTCTATCTTTCTCTCTCCTCTTTAATATCCATTCTTTTCATTTTCTTCTCTAACACTTTTTACTCTCCCTCTCATTTCTTTTCCTCTTCTCTCATTTCTCTTACTTGCATCGTTCACTATTCTGTGTTTCCGTGTCTTTGCCTTCACTCATCCTTTCAGTAATTTTTCTATCTTGCTTCTTTCACCCTCCTCTATCTCTGTTGTCTTTTTCCCTTCTACTTATAATCCCTTTCCTCTTCCTCTTTTTTATCTTGCCTTACCTATAACACTTTCTATTCTTTCTTATTCTTCCCTCATTACATAATTATCTGATACGCCCTCCTCTCTCTCTCTCTCTCTCTCTCTCTCTCTCTCTCTCTCTCTCTCTCTCTCTCTCTCTCTCTCTCTCTCTCTCTCTTTCTCTCTCCCAATTCTCGTCCTCAATTCCCCAGACAGAAATAACTCATACAAAAGACGACTCTCTCTCTCTCTCTCTCTCTCTCTCTCTCTCTCTCTCTCTCTCTCTCTCTCTCATTAACATAGTGGATGGCCTTATTTGTAAATTAGAGACAAGAGTAAAGAGATTATTGAACTCTAGTGTGGGAGATGATGATTATGAACAGCAATAAAATAATAATAATAATAATAATAATAATAATAATAATAATAATAATAATAATAATAATAATAATAATAATGACTAAGAATAATCGTATGACTGCTGATATACTACTACTACTACTACTACTACTACTACTACTACTACTACTACTACTACTACTACTACTACTATCACTTCAAAA
>NC_087166.1:7812500-7817500 GCF_035594125.1 Scylla paramamosain
CTGTTCCTCGTAATGACTCGCTAGGTAAACATTTCTAGTTTAATTATTCTCTGCTGGCACTAGACGCTCTTGACATGTGTATGGCTAGTAAATGTTTACTTTAACTTTCATTTGGTAAAACGTGATTAGTGGTGATCGAGAAAGTTTCTAAGCTAAGTGATAGTGAATGATCACTTTATTTACTTTCATTTAAGAGTAAAATCTGATCAGTGGTCAGTCACGAGGTTTCTTACCAGAATAGTGAATTTTAACTATACTGATGGGTGTGAAGCACAGCAAGCTCAGCGATGTGCCTAGTGTCATCTTGAAGTGACATGAGTGTTCTTGTTTTATACTGTTAGTGTATTATTGACATTTGCATTCCGGATTATCACGTGTGGTATGAAGTATGATGAAATGTTTTACCCACACAAAAGGGAAGTGAAAGACAGGAGACTCGGTGATGTGCCAAGAATGTTTTGATTTAATACTGTTAGTGTGTTGTTGACATAATCAGTTAGCATTTTCCATTTTGGAGTATCATGTGTGGTAAGAAATAAGTTACAGAACATGATGATGATACAAACCACGTAAAGAACAAAAGTGAAGTCAAGTTATCACTCCCTCCCCCCTGCGCTGGGGTGAGGGGACGAAACACATGACAATGAAGAGTTTAAATTCTGGACATTGCATGCTTCTCAAACTCTTTTGTTACAACGGATTTCTTTCTGTTATAGTTTCTTTTAATAATAGTGTTGCTAGGGTGGCGGTGGTGGTGGTGATGGTGGTGGTGCTGGTGGGATCAGCCTTTCCTATATCAATGTATCCTCTGTTTGTCAGACTTGGTGGAAGCTACAGCAGGAGCAAATGACCCGCATACTATATGATGTCAAGCATTCATAGTGACGTACTACATTGACGATGTGGCAGTCTCCATCCTGTATATGAATGTTTGTCTTTTAATGTAATTTACATAGTGCATCCATGGGTGTTGCATTCTATCGTGGTGTTGTCTGGGTGTACCTATTTAGTGGTGTGCAGTGGGCGCGGCGAGGGCCACACCTGTCACAGTGCTCACTTGGCAGCCAGGACCCGGAGCACTTGTGCCTGTCTGAGAGGCAGATCCAGGCACCGCGAGGGGCGGGAGCACCTGGCCGTGAGCCTCGCCGCTACACCCACTGCACGTGCAGGCAAGTACAATTTACGGAGAAATATGAGACCCGCCAGAACAGTGTCTTGTGACAATTAATTTCCCAGATTATACACAAACTTGAGCAAAGATCTCTTCTGAATACATTATGATATCCGGCTGAACGTAACGAGTGTCAGTGATGTAGGGTGAAGGGAGATATGGGATGAAGGGCTGGGGAGCGTGGCGGCCACAGCAGGGCGCTGGCACCACGTCGTCAGCGCCTCCGACGACGCCGGGTAGAGGCGTGTGGAGGATTGCAGACCGCGCAGAGAAGGCAAAACATTTAGACAAGTTCTGGAAGGAAACGAAACGTCGGGCTGCTACTCGACTCCGCCCACCCTGGCGCCGACCAATAAGCAGGACGGTGCGGGTAGTGACGACCAATGGGGAGCCGTCCCCGCCCTGTACACACACGGACGCACACATGGCCCGCACCCGCATATTACGTTTACACATTTTGTTAAAAGTTGTGTTTGTATTGCGTGTGTGTGTGTCTCTGTGCGGGTGTGCGCACCGGCTGATTGGTGAGCGACACTCGGTGACGACTGCCCGGCCGCGCCGCACCACTGCGCCGCCGACGCTCGCACGGCCTGCACGTCCGCCCGCCACCCGCTCCTGCCGCGACCTACCGCCCGCAGCCGCCCACGCCGCCCGCGCGCCCACGGCCTGAACTCATCTCGACAGTTTTAGTTGTTATTGTGTGGCGTCGATTCTCAGAGAGACACACTGGTGCGCTTATCATAGTTGGTGGAGACTGTGTCAGTTGTGCCGGGACTGGCGAGGCACCAGCATGGAGGACGTCTCTGCCCACGACGACAGCAGAAGTGTTCGCTCCGGGGGGTCCGCTAGCGGGCGGTCTCCCCCGCCTCTCTCTCCCGTCATCACCAGCATGGTAGGTTGTGTGTCCCCGAGCAGCCCACCGCCACCCCTCATGGCCGCGCCGCCCCTCTCCGTGCCCGGACCGTCGCCGCCCGGAGGCCACTCGCCGCCAATCTTCCCCTCCCCGCCGCCCACCTCTCGGCCGCCACCTTTCCTCCCCGCCCTATATTTCTCCCACGCCTACAACTCCCCGCCGCCCATCCACACATCTGACCCGACAGCAAATGACTGCAAGTTGGTGGAGTATCGCGGCCAGAAGGTGGCGGCGTTCATCATCAACAATGAGACAATGCTGTGCCTGCCGCAGGCATTTGAACTCTTCCTCAAGAACCTGGTGGGCGGCCTACACACTGTCTACACAAAACTGAAGCGGCTGGGCATCGAGCCGCTGGTGTGCAACGTGGAGCAGGTGCGGGTGCTGCGGGGCTTGGGCGCCATCCAGCCCGGCGTCAACAGGTGCAAGCTCCTGGCAGTGAAGCACTTTGACATCCTCTACAAGGACTGCACAACCGCCAGGTAAGACGTGGTGACTCTCGTACTGCATTACCGCTGGCCTAGTGCCGGCGGAGGCCTCACCTGCGTCACTTGTCCAGCCATGTGGGTGGACTCATTAATAATGCTTCCTCATACCTGTTAGTGATGTGTTGATTAACGAATCCAGTACCTAGACCTGTAACAATCATAACTGTAGGTCTCTTGTGGCATGACTCATTGATGTCTTGGTAAAATTGTCCTGCATAGGAAAGAATTGGTACACACATGATACCTTTTTTATAGCGTCGATAAGGATGAGATGTGGCGGCGCGTTGAGGCTGTTGTGGCGGGAGGGTGTGGCGCCCGCCAGTGCCAGGGAGACGCGGCGGCCTCCTCCGCCGGTGTTCCGTGGGTGTTCTTGCCATGGCGTCCAACGTTAGTGTCATTCCGTTCTACACACCTATCCTGTATCAAAGCTTTTGGCAGCACGTGACACATTCCTGCAGGCGTGCAATGATCCTTGCTGAGCTGCCATGTCAGGTTCTCACCCGCAGTGGGAAAGAAACACCAGAGGAGAGGTCTAATGTGGCCCCTCCCCTCTGCCGTGGAGGGGAGGAGGGGGGGGGTGAAAGAGGATGTCGAGCGAGACCCTCGTGAGCGGTGACCGAGTAATTCAAGAGGGAGGGTGAGGCAGGGCGAGGGGAGGGTCCTGGCTGCTAGATCGACATTCTAGGGAAGGAAGGCGACCACCCACGTCAAGCCCCCGATAGCTGACGGGACCCTCGCATCTCCTGGGGCGAGGAAGACTTCAGGTGAGCTTCCTGTGATGCAAATTTATTCGACGGCAAACGGTAGAGACCGCCCAGGTGATGCGTATGATTTCTATGATGAATTTTTTGAAGCACTTGCACCTGTACAGACGCTGAGATATTAAGAGGGAACTGAGATGCGGATTAAGAGGGAATATATGACGGAGCTCCGTCAATGTGTTGATGCTGCACGGCGGTGGGAAGGCCGCGGCTGGGAGGTGGTGATGGGACCCAGCGCGACACTAACGGCGGGATAGCAACCTGACTACTGACGGGAATTAACTGGCCTTACACTGGGCGAGTGTAGCGAGGAATAGCTATAAATGGAGATACAGGAAATACGCAGAAGTTGAAGCTCTGAACAAATGCGAGCTGTTTTGAATTTTAAGCCAAAATAAACAAAACTTCCAAAGGTTTAGTTCGTTTACTTTCTGATCCCGCACCAAAGCGTCGTCTAGCCAGCTAAACAACAACCTTTCTTGAGCCCTGAAACCGAATAAACTGGCGGAAAGCGAACTAGTGCATCTGCGAGACAACAAAGAACGCCTCTTATATTAGCTAAGGTTGCAGTCGGCGCGAATTACAACGCAGTGATAGGGATCGGCAAAATATAATAGAATCAGGTGGCCGGATGTCCTCCGCCGCTGCCTCCGCCGCCGCTGTCCCCCACCCGCCCTAGCAAACTTGGATTCACGACTCGAGGCAAAGAGTGAAGATTTCCCATGAGGGTGTCACCGGCGGAGGCAGCGGCGGCCCGGACGATGCCCCCACTACGCCCAGAGTGACATCTTTGCCCCTCCCCCCTTTATCCCCCCACCTCCTCTTCCCCTCTTCCCATGGACCCATACGCATTCTCACACACACACACACACATACACACACACACACACACTCTCTCTCTCTCTCTCTCTCTCTCTCTCTCTCTTCCACACAAACACACACACACACACACACACACACACACACACACACACACGCACACACACACACACAAACACACACACACACTCAGTAATTCAATATTATTATTTAAATATTATGGAAGTAATCTACCAATATTCAAAGCATACAGTTCAAAATACAGCTTGACACATCTCAAAGGAATCACTACTGAAAAATAAGAATAAATAAAATAATAGAAAACTATTCAGTTATCCATTTAAGCCAAAAAACTCCTTCGTCAAAAATATTCTTGTTTTCAAACCCTACAATTTTTCAAACATGACAATTTTTTCTCCCCTTCACAGTGCTTCATGTCCTTTTGACTTTTACCCTCACACTGCTTCGTATCTCTTCTGTTTTTTCCTTTAAACAGTGTTTTCTATTTTACTGTTTTTCCCATTACAGTGCTTCACGCTTATTTCTGCCCCTACAGTAGTTCATGCTTCACTTTTTCTCCCTACAGTGCTTCATGCTTCATTTTTTCACCTTTCTCAGTGTTTCATGCTTCACTCTTTTCCCCATACAGCGCTTCACACTTCACATTTTCGCTTTGTAGTCCTTCAAAGCCCTTATCCCACACTCTCATACCTCTGTCACTCTTTCCCTCGGAGTCCTTCATTCTTCACTCTTCCCCTTAGTGCATCATACCCCATATCCCCTTACGGTACCTTTTCACTTAATCCTTACCCCTCATACACCCCCGTTTCCCTACTTCCCCTCCCTTA
>NC_087166.1:7822500-7832500 GCF_035594125.1 Scylla paramamosain
CGCCCTTTATTCACCACTCTGGCAAAAGTCGCTTCCCTCGTCGTCATCATATTTCGATGATGATGATAAAAAAAAACAAAAAAAAAAACCATCATTAATTATAAGATAGTTTGTTTTCAGGGAAGATATCATGTCAAGATGCGTGTGATGCTACGATGGGGACGGAAGGAGAGAGAGGAGAGAGAAGCGGGGGAGAGGAAGAGAGGGGAAGAAACTGCTGGAGGGGAAAAGGGAAGGTGTTGGGGATGAAGGGGGATAAGGGGGAAGGTGTTAGATTAGGAAGGGAGGTATAATTAAGAGGTGAGTTAGGGAGGAGGTTAGTGGAGGGGGTAGAGGGAAAGAATAGTTACTCTTTCCCCCTACTTTGCTTCTTTTTATAGCGAAGTCGCAGGGGATTGTATGAGTGAGGGTGTAGGAGACAGGGATGAGGAAGCGAGCGATGTGTGGATGTATAGCTGTGTGAGAGTGGGTGAGAGAAAAGTTCTTGGAGATAAGAAAGAAAAGAAAGAATAAAAGGAAGATATACGAGTATAGCAAATCTTTGACGAAGGTATGAAAAAAAGACAAAGAAAATAATAAATAAAGGAAAGTCGTGAGAAGAGAGAGAGAGAGAGAGAGAGAGAGAGAGAGAGAGAGAGAGAGAGAGAGAGAGAGAGAGAGAGAGAGAGAGAGAGAGAGAGAGAGAGAGAGCGTGAGGCAGAGGAACATTTAGAAATACATGAAAAATTATGCCATTCTACTTTTCCCATTATCATCAATGTGCAGGCCACGCATTCTCCCACGCCCCCATGGCAGCCACGCCCTCCCTGCCCGCTGCCCACGCCCGCCAGGCAACGCAGGTAAATGGGGGCGAGGTGCAGGTGGTTAAAGGGTTTTTTGGGGGTCACGCCACTGCCCACCAACGAGGAGGCAGACACCTGAATTAATCTTTTTATTCATTAGCAAGCTCGTGTGTGTGTGTGTGTGTGTAGGGAGCCTCTCTCTCTCTCTCTCTCTCTCTCTCTCTCTCTCTCTCTCTCTCTCTCTCTCTCTCTCTCTCTCTCTCTCTCTCTCTCTACTAACTATGAATAATTTGATCCTTTATATGGATGATATGAATTAGAAACGAGGCGGCCGAGTTCGTGTTTCCATCCATTTCTCCCTTTATTGCCAAACACTTGAATGCAAAACACACACGCGAGAATATTCACATGTTTAATTCCAGTAGTAGTAGCAGTAGTAATAGTAGCAATAGTTATAGTAGTAGTAGTGGTGGTAGTGGTAGTAGTAGGTTGTGTATATCATATAAACACACGCAAACGAATCATCGTATCAAATTAGTCCTTACTACTACAATGTATCGCCAATTAGATAATATGCTTCACACACACACACAAACACACACGAGAGAGAGAGAGAGAGAGAGAGAGAGAGAGAGAGAGAGAGAGAGAGAGAGAGAGAGAGAGAGAGAGAGAGAGAGAGAGAGAGAGAGAGAGAGAGAGAGAGAGAGAGAGAGAGAGAGAGAGAGAGAGAGAGAGAGAGAGAGAGAGAGAGAGGCCTAAACATTATAATGGATCCCGGGGAGGGGTGGAAAGCGTATAAAAAAAAAAAAACGAAAAAAAAAGAGGGCTTCATCAGACATTATCGATAGCACAAGCCGCCACCAAGGGAGGGCTGCCGCGCCAGACCACAACCCGGGTTTAGTGGGCCGCTCCCGCAATGGATACACACACGGCAATCAAATTAATTACCCACTAAAACACGCCCCAACACCTGCATTTGAAATATATGCTAATTTAATTTTCTCCTAAACATTTGTGTGTGCAGTTTCCTTTGTTTCTGGCACAGAGAGAGAGAGAGAGAGAGAGAGAGAGAGAGAGAGAGAGAGAGAGAGAGAGAGAGAGAGAGAGAGAGAGAGAGAGAGAGTTTCCCTTGAGTGTTTGCATGCAGTGTTGACCTTCATGGCTCTGGCTTGCTCTTCCTTGCCTACCTGTGTTTACCTGTCCCCAGGTAAAACACGTGGTACCTCAAGGTTAGCAGCTAAACATCCTCACTTTCCCATTGCTGCTCAAGCTTTCATATTTTTTTGAATTTTGAATTTTTTTTTTCGAAGTTTGATGAACTATATGACGCGTTTTCCTTTTTGCTTCTTTTTTTCTTTTTGAGATGGATGGATGGATGGATGGTGTGTGTGTGTGTGTGTGTGTGTGTGTGTGTGTGTGTGTGTGTGTGTGTGTGTGTGTGTGTTTCGTATATATATATATATATATATATATATATATATATATATATATATATATATATATATATATATATATATATATATATATATATATATATATGTATATATCATAAGCAGCAAACTTACTCAAAATTTGCAACTTTAAAAAATAACACAAAGAAATTTTCTTCTTCACACACGCACCCACACACAACCACCTCACTCGCCCATGAAGAGAGAATAATCGCACATCAGTACTAAACAAACATACATACATACATATGGTTAATCTATATATCATAACTAGAAATACCAGCACACAGAGCACAGAATAAGACACTGACAAGCAAATTTAAAAACCCATTACACTCCATCCAATGGGCGAGTCCATTACTCCACGGAGGGCGGGGAGTGGGGGAAGAAGGGAAACAGGGCAGCTAGTTAACAAGGCCATTAACTCATAAGCACTGAAACATTCTGAAGCTGAAAAACGATGAATAAATAGTGAAACGGTGATGTGGGGATGACCAAACAGATAACAAGATGGTAGGATTACAGGATCGCTCGCCACCCCTCTCATGGACTAGGCCTCAGACACCCACCTGTCCCCACTTATTACACACTTATTACATTAACACCTCATGGAGCCCTTCCTCCACCGCCACCCTCACCCCCAAGGCCTCCGAACACTCACGGAACACTCACAACTTTCCTGGACAGCCGAGGCGCTCCGGGAGGCTTCAGATATCACTTACAAGAGAAGATAGTAAACACAACACACTAACATACACATCGGCAAGAGTACCCGCGAAACACTGACTGTTGCCCCGTTGAAAAAAAAAACGAATAACTTAATATTACTATGATTACCTTACTGAATAACAATTGGGAGAAGACATGAGAAAATATCAATAATGGAGATCTGTAACTGGTACATGTTATAGGTAAACAGAATAGGGATAGATGCTAGTAAAAGGGAAGAGGAGGAGGGGCAGGGAGGCTTCATGTATGGGGAGGGGGTGACTGAAGAAGGAGCGAATTTTTAATTTGTGACTGGTGACAAAACTTCGCTTCCCGCCTTAAGACAGTAGATGTAATATTTTAGAATGATTATTTGTTTTTTTGTTATAATCTAAGAGAGAGAGAGAGAGAGAGAGAGAGAGAGAGAGAGAGAGAGAGAGAGAGAGAGAGAGAGAGAGAGAGAGAGAGAGAGAGAGAGAGAGAGAGAGCTACTGCCACTACTATTGTTACTACTACTACTACTACTACTACTACTACTACTACTACTACTACTACTACTACAACTACTACTATTACAACAACAATTGCTACTACTACCACTACTATTACTACTACTACTATTCTTCATTACTATTCCACACTATTTCGCTATTTTCACATTTATCTCCGCTTATTCCATACTTAGCGCGTCCAATTTTGTGTTTCTGTGTCTAGGCTATATATATTTTTCCCTCATAACTCTTTTTTTTTATATTTCTTTATCAGTAATTTGTCTTCACTTCCCTTTGTTTGAATTACAGTTTCTTTAGATAGTTTTCATTTATTTTTTCTATTCAGAATTTCCTCTGAGTTGTATTCTTTTGCCTTGCTTTTTTTTTTTCTTAATTTTGCCCTTTTTTGGGTCACTTCTCTCCCACGCGGAGAATAAGAAAACATATATAAAATAGCACAGAAAAAACACGTAAACCTTTGTCAAGCGAATAGCGGAGAATGAAAATAATTATGAGGTATTTCAAGAAAGCTATTTTTTCTTGTTCTTTAAGGAACACGAATTTTCCTGACCGACTCATTACAGGCAGTGGTTAGTAAGCAGTGATTAGCTTCATTCTTTCTGCCACGCACTCACCACTCGCTCGATACACGTCATCACACACACACACACACACACACACACACACACACACACACACACACAATACAGTACACCTTACAACCTCCACCTTACAACATTTTCATCATCACACGCTGCCTGTCAATCACCAAACCTTTATGAGATGCGAAGACACAATCCTTTACCACACCCACACCAACCCACACACCTATACACACACACACACACACACACACACACACACACACACACACACACACACACACACACACACACACACACACAGACACAAACTGGAGCAGTGATTCCTCGGCTCTACTCCAAGGCTCCCGGAGTTCCTTGTAATCAAAGAGTTTTTCCTAATTTCACAACTCCCCAGGGCGCTGGCAGTTTTAGGGTTAATTTGGTCCTGAGAGAGAGAGAGAGAGAGAGAGAGAGAGAGAGAGAGAGAGAGAGAGAGAGAGAGAGAGAGAGAGAGAGAGAGAGAGAGAGAGAGAGAGAGAGAGAGAGAGAGAGAGAGAGAGAGAGATACACACATTGGAAATTAATAGAGAAACAGGAGACAAACAAGCAAACAAAAGCCAAAATAAAAAAGAGGAAATACTGACAAAAAAAAAGTGATACTGAAAAAATGAAGCAAAGAATGAGACAGACAAAAAACGCACAATAAAAGCGGGGACACACACACACACACACACACACACACACACACACACACACACACACACACACACACACACACAGAAAAAAAGGCAGACATGTGAAGTTTCAGCAATGTACTCTAACTTCAAAATCTCGTCTCACTCCCTCTAGTTTACATAGGGAAATAAATCCTTGTTTACCCTCCCGTCAAGCTGTTTACCGTATGCTTAGTGCTCATATTCTAATTCAATTTACTTATTCATCAAATGTGTTTTATGTATTATGTAGAGAGAGAGAGAGAGAGAGAGAGAGAGAGAGAGAGAGAGAGAGAGAGAGAGAGAGAGAGAGAGAGAGAGAGAGAGAGAGAGAGAGAGAGAGAGAGAGAGAGAGAGAGAGAGAGAGAGAGAGAAAAAAAAAGGTAAACAACTTTTGTAAGAGGTGCCGGCTGAGGGAGAGAAGTGGGAGAGGAGACGGAGGGAAAGAAGTACTACTGCAGGAGGAGGAGGAGGAGGAGGAGGAGGAGGAGGAGGAGGAGGAACAGCAGCGAAGAAGGGAGAAAAGAAAAAAGAAAGGAGAGAAGGAATCAAGGTGTAGAATGGAGGTGAGAGGAAGTAAGTAGTGAGAAGGCAGTTAAAAGGAGGAGGAGGAGGAGGAGGAGGAGGAGGAGGAGGAGGAGGAGGAGGAGGAGGAGGAGGAAGAGGAGGAAGGCGATTCGAACTTGACTCATTTACCCAAGAATGATTTGAGATTTTGGTTAATGAGAAGCTGCCGCTGCGCCTTTGATGTTCGTGGCCTTTTCTCGCCGCTGAGCTGTAAATATTGCAAGGCCCGGGATGCGATATGACTGGAGGAGGCAAGACGTGCTGACGAGACGAGCTGGCGAGACGTGCTGGCGGGGCGTGTTGGCGGGACGTGTTGCTACTGGCGGCTCTTGTTGCTACTGACGATGGAACACGGAGTGGAATAATAAAAAGTAGTAATTAAAAAGTCAGTAGATAATAAAATGATACTGTAATTTTTAAGGTTCCAAATCTGAAGGTTATTCGATTTTTCTGGTGATATTCGGGGTTCGAACGTGGATGACTGACGAAGGGAGACGAGGAAGAAGTAGAGCAATTTGATATTAATCAAGAAAAGTCAATAAAAAATTCCCTAGGTTTTCAAGGTTCTAATTCTCAAGGTTATTCGATTTTTCTGCTGATACTCGGCGTTCGAACCATTGTGACTGACTTAAGGAAGAAGGAGTAGCATAGCAAAATAATACAACTATTAATTAAAAAGTCAATAAAATAACTCCGTAGTTTTTCAAGGTTCTAAATTTCATGGTTATTGGATTTTTCTTGTGATATTCTTGATTCGAACGAGGAAGACTTACGAGGGACGACGAGCAAGATACAACCAATGATTAAAAGTCAATAAAACAAGCTCGTATATTCTCAAGGCTCTAAATGTCAAGGGTACTCGAGTTTTCTGGTGATATTAGAGGTTCGAGCGAGGGTGCAGTAGTAGCGGTAGCAAGCAGCGGCGGTGAAGTACATTACCCGAAGAGGGACGAAAGAACGGCGGAGAGAGTAATTCTTCTGCTATTTCTTTTTTCTTCAGGAGTCCCGTTGCTTCTTATTATTCGGAGAGACTTTTCGTTATGACCGACTGTTCACGACTGCATAATTAGAGGCACGTTCCTGTTTCTCTCGTAAATTGTTCGTCCCGTTATTAATTATTTTCCATGTCAATATTTACTGCCCGATGCCGCCTTACTGTTTCCTTGCCAATTTTGTTTTTACTCCTATTTTCCGAAGCTCACTCAGACGAAGAAATGAAGAGAGGAAGAAGAAGAAGAAAAAAAAAAGGCAAAGGAACAGCATGTGAGGAGGTGCAAGATGCAAGAATATATATTTAAAAAAGGAAAGGAAAACTCTGTACCATAATTACTTAAAAAATAGTCGTCCTCACGTTCACCAGAGCTTCACTTCGCTAAGGTTCTTCACCTGGTGATAATCCAAGACCTCCTCCTCCTCCTGTCCTTCCTCCCCTTCCCTCTCCCCTCACCTGCAGCTGTCAACACCACTTGCCTCTGTGACAGTAGCACGCCTTTCCCCTTCTCTGGCTTCTCCTTCCCCTCACTTCGCCTGTCCCTTTCTACACGATGAGGATTCTCGCCCCTCCCCTTCCTCATATCTTCTCCGCACGCTCCCTTCCTCTCCTTTCTCTCTTGGTTACTACCTTTGGATGAGAGTTGTATGGCCTTCCCCACGCCGGAGTTCTCTCTCTCTCTCTCTCTCTCTCTCTCTCTCTCTCTCTCTCTCTCTCTCTCTCTCTCTTGGACATGTGCATGTACTTGAATTTTTCACTTTTTATTTACTTATTTACTTTTATCTTAACATCACATCACCTCCCGTCTTGTCTTTATTCATTTTTTTTCACTGCCTCTTCTTTCACTATTTTTCTTTTAATAAACTCTGTCCTGCCTCCTTCAACACCATCCTCACATTCCTTGGACTAACACAAGTACCTCCTGTTCTCATTCCCTCCCATACACCCCCATATCCTTTCCTAACCCCATCCTTCCCATCTCATTCTCCTTCTCATTCTCACTCCTTGGACACACCTGCTCTCACCTCACACCCACGATCATATCCCTACCCTAACCCCATCCTTCGCATCTCATTCTGCCTCTTATAATCCCCACTTTGCTCCCTCTGCACACGTCTAGACTCCCTTGCACTCCCTCCATCTCGCTCTCCCTCGCTCCCTCTCCTCGTCCTTCCCAACTGTCAGCTCTACCCCGATTTTTAGTCCCTTGTGAGTGTCGCGGGGAGCTGGCTGGTAATTACCCCGGAGGAGCAGCTGCTGACCGGAATGAGCCCCAATTAAAAATCGATGCGGCGTATCAGGCAGAGTCCCGCTGGTCCGCCCTCCCTTCCTCTCTCTCTCTCTCTCTCTCTCTCTCTCTCTCTCTCTCTCTCTCTCTCTCTCTCTCTCTCTCTCTCTAAGCCGAGGAGCTCCTGAACCACTGGATCGCCCCTTTATTGGTTGCTGCTTCCCCTCGGGTGTTCTCCTCCTCGCTGTGACCTTCTGAGAGTCTCCTGAAGGACGCGGTTTGAGGTGAGGTGAGGTGGTGTGAGCGGCGGCCAGGTGGCGGCGGCGGTGTTGCGGTGGTGGTGTTGCGCCGTCTTGCTTCTTGCTGCTGTCCGCTGCTACTGCTGCTCCTGGAGGTGGTGTTGTTTCCGTGTTGGTGTGCTCTCGTGATGTGTGGGTGAAAGATGTCAGTGTTCAGTGTTACCTTGTGAACAAGAGACCGTGGGAAAAGAAAACATTTTTTCCTTACTCTAGAAAATTTGTAGAGAACAGAATGTTGTTCTTGTGACGTGCAGTTCAAAGAGGCCAGTATTCAAATTGTCTTGTGAATCAGTGACCGGAGAGAGAAAACGAATACATATTTTTCTTACTCTAAAAAAATAAAATAAAATAAATAAATAAAAAATAAGAGGAAAAGAATGCTCTGAAGAAAATAGGTAGAACAATTACTCGCTTGAAACAGTCAGATCAAACTCCTTCCCTTAATGAAAAAAAAAAAATCTAAACAAAATACGAACGTTCTCAGAAAGAGAGAGAGAGAAAAAAGCTATGGATTCCTAAACATCAGTGAGGAAAATTCAAAGGAAAAGAATCTAAAGCGAGAAAACGAACGCTTGGGAGGATGAGACAGTGAATTTGCTGCGTTATACTCGTGCGATCCGGGGAGGAGGAGGAACCCGGACGAGAATGAGGAGGTAACATCACGTAATATCACGTTCATTCTTTTATACGCAGTGAGACAGGGCAGGAATATTTAAGGGCAAATCGTGCAAGGTCAGGAAATGTTGGCTCGTCTCTTCAGGTGCGCAGAACGTGGGAATCTGACTTGAAATGCGCAAGTTTGACTCTCTTTTCACATCCCTTCCACCTCAGTTTCCCTGTCGAGGCAAAGACCTGAGAGACCTGAAGGTAGAAGGGAAATGGCACAGAGGACTGAACAAGGTAGCGTAAATTTCCGGCAGGAAGGTAAATGAGCGACACAAATACATACACTTAAAAGAAATTGGTAAACACAAAACGTACGTAACGATGAAAAGTGGACGAGTAAAATTAAATAAACATTACCGCAACAACAAGAAACACACGTATATTAAAGGGACAGAATATATAAATTACAAGGTAATTTAAACAAAATGAGTATTAACTTGTAATGAGAACATACAAAGGAAAAAAATGGTTACACAAACATGATTCACTTCCAAGAAAGAAATGTTGATAAAAAGAAAACATCATTGATGTGAATAATAAAGACTAATAAAAAAATAATGAAATGCAGTATAATTAATGGCTTTCTTTCAGCTATTTGCATCAGCTTAATAAAACTGTAGCGTCTGCAAAACAAGGCGATAAATATTCCCCCAAAATGCTCGTGACACGATAATTAATCAGGCACTTTCTTCTTAACACTCTGCCATTTGGTCTCATTATTCGTCTTTTATTTCACGCAACACATCTGACTTCCACACAACGGAGATGGCTTCCTTCCTTGATCTCTTTATTGGCAACACAAACACAAACACGGCCTTGTTCCCAAACACTCGCTCACTCATTCGCTCTGTTTGTTGCGAGTGTTTATTTATATGTTTATTCTCTCGCTTTCTATCTCGCTAAGTGTCGCAGGCTTGCCGCGTTTCTTTTCAAGTGGCTTTTTGCACTATGCTTTTCTTTTTATTTTTGTCCTCTTTGTGTGTGTGTGTGTGTGTGTGTGTGTGTGTGTGTGTGTGTGTGTGTGTGTGTGTGTGTGTGTGTGTGTGTGTGTGTGTGTGTGTGTGTGTGTGTGTACCCTGGACTCCCCAAGGCGATGCGTGGCCACCGGGGTAAACAAGAGGTAACGAGTTAATTGCACCACGAGAGGGCGTTAACGAGGAAGGGAACGTGGAGGAGGAGGAGGAGGAGGAGGAGGAGGAGGAGGAGGAGGAGGGGGAGGAGGAGGAGGAAGAGGAGGAGGAGGGCTCACGAATAAGGAAAGCAAGAGGGGGATTGACTAGATATGTGAGGGTCAAGAAAGGGTATTGGGGAAGGAATTAAGGGTCACACAGAGTGAGGGGAAGGGGTGAAAGGGGTGAAAGGGGAGAGGGAATAGCTAGTAAGAAGTGAGAGTTGGGAGGAGAGAGGATAAGGTATAGGGGTGCAAGGGAGTGAGAGAGGGATGTGATATGGATAAGGGGGAAGGTTAAGGGGAATAATCTCCTCCCTTACCTAACCCCCCTTCCACCTGACCCTTGGAG
>NC_087166.1:7837500-7890000 GCF_035594125.1 Scylla paramamosain
TTGCTCACCACTACACTTACTAAATTAAATGTTCCTCCGAGCCGCCAGCCCTGCATGCAGCCCTGATTTATACATTACGAGCCCAGGGGTAATTCGAGGCGAGTTTGTTTTCTCTACGAGGATTTATCTTAGTTGAGAACAGCGCTTGACTGTGGGCGGCCCGGACAGGTAAAGGATGGGGGGGAGGCCCCTGTGAGCATACCTGTCGGCCCGAGGTGGGGATGGAAATACAATAAAATGAATAAAATATGGCGCGCCACCGGGAAACTATTTTTTTTTATAAGCGAGTAAGAAAAAAAAAATAAGACAGGGATTTAGAAGATGATGCGGAAAAAAAAGAGAAGTTGAGGAAATCTTGAAAGCTGAATCGGGATGCTGAATTTTCGTTTTAATTACCAAAGAAATCGATAAGTTTCGCAGAGAGAGAAAAGAGAGAGAAAGAGTAAAGTTCATGAAAATCCTTTGACAAAATAAATGACTTCAGTGTCCCCAGAGCAGCTTCGTAAATCACCCTGTCCACCGCACCTGTCCAATCACCTGTCATGTGTTTAGCTTTCCACTTACTAACCAACTTGCCTTCACTATTTCACATCATGCTTGGTAACAATTTCTCTTATAAGATTCCCCCCCCCTCTTCACTCCCATCCTCTCCCTCTCTCTCTGTGATATCCTCCACTTCCACCCCCTTCCACCACCACCATCACCACCTCGTCCACTAAGTATCATCATTATTTAATATCTTTATTATTCTAAGTCCCTCGTGCAAGATACATATCAAATTACAAGGATACGGACACAGCGGATAGGATGCTTCTTTACGAGTGATTTACAGCGTGAAATGGAGAGAGTGAGGAGTGAGAGGGAGATAAAGAGAGAGAGGTAAAAGCAAGTGGAGAGATACAGTGAAGATGGAAGGATCGTTTTTCTCCGGCCTAGTTTGTATTTTTCATCCATTACCCTTAAAATATCACGTGGTTCTCTCGGTTCTCTCGCAAGGTGTGTTACGAGCGAGGAGGAACCGCCACACTAGCCACCGCGCGCTTACTTACTTACCTTGTTACTTATGGTTCGTTCGTGTTTTTCCTCCTCGATCACTCCGCGTTACCAAGTGTTCGTGTGTTCCCTGCTTCCCCACTGCTTCCCTGCCTCGCGTGTTACCGGAAATCCTCACCTACGTTACCTGTGTTGTGTTGAGTTGCGCCGATTCTGTGTTTTTTTTTTTTTTTTTTTAGTTTTATGTTTAGTTGTCTTGATCATTGATGTTTTGATGTTATGTTTTGATGGTGCGATTATTGGATGTGATGCTACGTTAGTGTGTGTGTGTGTGTGTGTGTGTGTATTACGAGAAGTTATTTCCCATGTTACGGCCGTCGGATAGTGGTGGTGGTGGTGATGGTGGTGGTGGTGGTGGTGGGGGTGCGTGCTGGGATGGGGGGCGTGGGGGTCGAGGGGGCGGGAGCAGGGTAGGTGAGGGCCTCTGGCGGTAATGGATTGAACACACAGACTGTCCGACGACCATTATTATCACGAAAATGATCATCTTTGCGCCACGGGGTTACCAGCGAGTCTTTTTCCCTCCCTGTATCTCCCTTAACCTGTTATTTCTCGTATATAATTGGTTAGAATTATAGGCGGTATATCTAAGGTTGTTTCAGCGTATATGATGATGGACTTCTTACATATATAGTATAGGGAAAGTAAAGGGGGGAAAAAAGACGTGTTTATTCAAAAGGTAGCTGCAATGGTGGGATTCCTATGTATGTAAAATGAATGTGAGCTTTGTGTGCAGATTGAACTCTCTATCTCTCTCTCTCTCTCTCTCTCTGAACGTCTTTCTTTTTCTCTATTAGTCTTCCCTATACTTTCAGTCTTATTTGATTTCATTGCTTATTCTTTTAATTATCTACTCGTTCTGTTTAATTAATTTATGTTGGTGTTTATTTAATATACTGTCACTTCTCTTTCTCTCTATCACTTCTATACTTAATATTTTGACGCTTCCTTTCTGTACTTCTGTCATTATTCTCCTTTCCTCCCTTCTTTCCCTATAATCTGCAACTCCCCCCATCTTCTTTTCTCAACTACGTTGCCAACATCCTTCAATGCTAGCTTTTATTCTCTCCTCTCTTCCCATTCTTCTTCGCAGTGTCTCAAATTCAGCTCTGCTTCTCTTACTCCCCCTTATGTACCGTCCCTTCCTCCTCCTCCTCCTCCTCTTCCTTCTCTTCCTGCCAGTTGCGCTACATAATTATTCCTTCAGGTTGTGCATTGCGTAAGAAATATTTCAATACTTAACCCGCATGAGTGAAGATAAAAGAACGAAATAAAGTACAGGTGAGGTCACAAGTTATACAGGTTACAGGTACGGAGAGGTAGGTTGGGGGACTGGGATGGTTACAGGGGATGTCAGGGGTTACAGGGGGTCGGTGGGGGCTACAGGTTAAAGGGTACGGGTTCATATATATTATTTTTTTTTTCTTACCGATAGAATTTTTGTTGATGGTTTAACCCGCATGTCACGATTCCGCCGGTAATGACAGAAAAAGGCCGCGGCGACGTGTGCCCGGGGAGAAAACTTTACCTGAGGCGCCACTTATAGAGGGTGGGAAAAAGTATGTGTGTGTATAGTGTGTGTGTGAGGAAAGAGTGTGCTAGGTGGTGGTGGTGGTGGTGGTGGTGGTGGTGGCAATGACCGATATTCAGGTTAATTAGGAACTGCGAATGATAATTAAGGTGACGATTAAGTAAAAAAAAATAAGAGAAAAGAAAAAGATCAGTAATAACAATAAGCAAGGAGGAGGAGGAGGAGATAAAGGAGATGAAAGCAGAAAATAAAACAACAACAACAACAACAACAACAACAACAACAACAACAACAACAAACAAAACACAAGCACGCACGCACACACATACAAAAAAAACAAATAGCAACAAGGAAGCAGAACAAGGACGAGAAGTATATGAAAGAGGAGCCACAGAGAGTTGCGGGCAGGAGCAGAAGGAACTGGAACCCATGACAGAGTTATGGGCAGTGTGAGGCAATACAGAGTGGACAATATTAGTATCTAAACCAATACGCTGCCTGCCGATGTCTTACCCTGATTACCAAGGCAGTTAGGAACATTAAGTAATTGGGGTGGTAATTTACAAGCACTAACGTAAGCTCTATCAGGTTCTTTCTCCTCTTTCTTCTCTATTATCCTTCAGTTTCTTCCTTATTGGAAAGAGACGATGATTTAGTGTCTTAATGGGTGCAGTTAAGGCTGGTGGTGGTGGTGGTAGTCTTGGCGGTGGTGGTGATGGAGAGGACGAAACGAAGGTGTGATGGTGAAGGAATCCTGAAGAAGGGAGAAGAAAAGGCAGATAAAGGAGCAAAAAAAGTAAAATAAAAAATCATAAGGGACAAAAGCCAACAAAAAACTCACACATACAATTTATAACTAAAAAAAGATCCCTTCCCACAGTCCTCGATTTTCAGAATACCTGACGGAAATGTCGAGAAAATGAGCGGGAGATTTTTTTTCTTCAAGGGGATCGAGAGACTGAAAAAAAAGTTACCCAGGACTAATAGGAGACGAGGAAGGTCTTGATATATGGGGGATTATTAGGCGGGAGGACGACTGGCTGTACAGATATTAAGGGAGAACCTAAGGGGGCAGTTAGGGCGGCCAAGATAAACAGGTTTTTAAATACAAGTATACAAGGAATACAGAGCTTTTGGGGATGAGGGGGAGGTGATGGGGGGTGCGGTGAGGGTGGGAGGTGAGAGTATGACTGGAAGAAGAAGGAGGAGGAGGAGGAGGAGGAGGAGGAGGGAAAAAGAAGATTGACAGGTAAGGAGAGGCAAGGTTGACGCCCCTCTACCTTACCTCCTTTTGGTTGTGTCTTTTGAGTGCAATGCAGAAAGAACAGCACTGTTCGTACGTGTAACATGGAGGAAGAGGAGGATGACGAGGAGGAGGAGGAGGAGGAGGAGGAGGAGGAGGAGGAGGAGGAGGAGGAGGAGGAGGAGGAGATCGTGTCATGATGGAGGTTTGGTGTTTGTGGTGCAGGATGTGGTGAGGCTGTGTGTGGGCGTCCAAAATAGCTGCAATGGGCGGTGAGGAGGAGGAGGAGGAGGTGATGGGAAAGATGGTGAGGAATGGGTTCTGACTAGTGATGGAGAGTGGCTAAATAGAGGAGCAGGGAAACGCTGGTAGCAAAGGTTGACAAAATGATAGGTTGTCGCAGGCTGCACCAGTGTTACCACCAAGAACATATGGTTGAAACTCGCGACTGGCAGTGGTGGCTTCGTAGCGGATGAGGGCAGGAGAGGACCCACTCAACCACCACTCATCTACACCAGAAGACCCACTCAATCACACCATGACCTCGTATCAGGACTTTTATGTTCATTCATGAAATGTATTGATTTTCTATGAGGCATGTTGAGGGATGCGAGTATTTGTGTCTACGTGAAGGTGTCTCGAGGTCAGCTGAAGATGGGTGAGTCCTCCTGAAGGGTCTACGGTTTTCCTGAGGGGGCGTGAATGATCTTAAATATTCATGTTTCTGAAAAGTCTTGAGAGAGGTAACCTATTTGATCTGATGACCTGCCCTGTCCGTCCCGTCCCGTCTCGCCCCGTCACACACCCTCCGTCACTCTGTCTCCACGTTATGTCCCATGCCATTTAACAATATACTCAACATCTAACAATATAACACAACACCATGCCACACCACACGTCATGCCCACCTTACCACACCCACTACAACATCACACCCCACTCCCATCCCATCTAACAGCCCACTCAACATTTAAAACACTAGACCACACCACACAACTCGCCACGCCCACCTTACCACACTCACCACAACACCACGCCCCACTCCACCCATCAAGCCCCGACTCCTCCCCATAAACTCGCATCTCACCACAGAACATCCGGTCCCTCCCCGCATCACCCCACCCCCGCCTCGTCCCCGCCCAGCCCCAGCTCCGTCCCCGCCCCGCACCCCCGCGATACACATGGTCGGGTCTATTAGCACTTCCCTCACCAAGGCGCCGCGCAGATTACACTCGTCCCATTGCTTTATCACTCCTCTCGCCGCGGTATAAACAGCCCTTTACGACTCGGCCTTATCGCGTACACCTCGGGACTCTCTCGTGTGTGAAAGATGAATAATCGACAATCTAAATGAGATCTTTGGACTCGTCAATTTATATACACTCGGCCCATTCCCATTGGTGCAATAAATTAATGTGCTGCAGGTCCAGGAAAGGGGAGGGAAGGTTCTGGGGGTTAGGGGTTATTGGGGGTACAGGTGCCTCTCTCAGGTGATACAGGTGGATGAGGAAGGTGGTTTCGTAATTTAGGTTATGAGTGTTGCGTGGATCAGGTGTTGTGAGGAGGCTGTCAAGAGAAGGTGAATTGAATGAGATATATAATGTTGTTGAGTTGGGGTCAAATGTTGAGGTTTTAGCTGATAATGTGTCAAGAATTACTTTTTTTTTTTTTATTATTAAGCTGTAAGGGAGATCAAGGTAGTGCATTTAGAACTGGTTGCTTGAGTCAACAGAAGCACACACACACAGGAATGAGACCACCACCACCACCACCACCAAACACACACACACACACACACACACACACACACACACACACACACACACTCTGTAGATCAATATGTGCATAATCAATATTCCAACTCACGCATATTTGTCCTCCCACACCTTCCACTTCCTCCCCTCCTCCTCTTGTCCTCTTCCACCCCCCTTCAGCCACTCCAAGTCCCACTACGACACACTCCTCCACTCTTCCACTCACCACACCTTTCATGTCCCCTCATTCTCCCCTTCATTCTCTTCCCCTCATCACTCCACATTCATATACTTTTTTTTTATTCATTTATTCATATCCTTCATTCCGTTTATTATCATTCATCCTTTTCCTTCATCTACTCTTATGTACGTTACTCTCTCTCTCTCTCCCTTCCACGCTTTCATCACCTCTTCTCTCTCTCTCTGGATCTTTTCTGCTGCCTAAATCTCACTTTTTTCTCCTTATTTATTTATTTATTTTTTTTTTAACTCATTCTAACCCTCCATGTATCCCAGAGCTCCCGACGTTCCTCCCTTCAAACCTCTACCTCCTCCTCCTCCTCCCATCACCATCACTCCAACCCTTCTCCATCATTCCTCCGACTCCCTCACACTAATCATGCCATCCCTCCCTCCTCTCTCTTCCCCGCTGCACCAGCCCTGCTATTATCCCCTCTTCTTCCCACTCCTCATCACTCCCTCTCACACATCTACCTACCCAATAGCGCCGCCATTTCCAATATATAATCGGTGTATCTTTGGTCTATTCCCTTTGGTTTCTCCTCTACTCCTGTGTCAATAACGAACTCTTGTACTTCTCTCTCTCTCTCTCTCTCTCTCTCTCTCTCTCTCTCTCTCTCTCTCTCTCTCTCTCTCTCTCTCTCTCTATTGAGTCTGTGTAGCTTGGGTCTTAATCTGTTTCCCTTTCTCCCCTTGAAGGTGTGTTAAGCATCGTCTATTTGTTTACATCACTGCTACTGACTGCTTTCTCTCGAGTTCGTTAACAGCTTTTTCTTCTCCCTTTTTTCTTTTCCTTACTCCTCGTTCTCTTTTTTCACTGCTTCTCTTTTTCAACCGCACAAGAGGAGGTTTCTGGTCCTCACATCACCGCCATGCTCGTCCTCATTTATTCCCTCGACCTGCCTTCAAGTGGGCGAGATTTTCCGTGGTTCCCTTCGCTGCCTCTTCTCTCCATCCCTTCCCCCTCCCCCCTTCTCCCTCGCCTGCCTCTCTCGGATGTGCGTGTGGCGGGGCGATTACACGAGTGAGAGATGCTCCCCGTCTGTCCCGGCAGTAGCTGTGGTTGATTTATCTCTCAATTTTACCCTCATCTCTCGGTCTTGTCCCATACTTTCATCCCTGATTTTCCTACCCACCCGAGTTTATCGTTACTCCCGAACGGTATTAACGAGTCCTTTCTCTATATCCGAGGCGTGAGGAACGGTCATTAGGACTACGGAAGGCGGCGCGTCGTGGAGGTTCTGAAGGGTCCAGGGGCTTGTGTCTCCGATTTTTGCACAGGGATGGAAGGGCGGTGTGCAGGGAACCATCAGGAGAAAGGCCCGCTCACTCTCACTCACTCACTCGCCGGGCTCATCTCGCCTCGCTCCCTCACAATGAATCGCCGCCGATATTCTGATTCAAGGGGAAATATGCTGAGGGGAGAGCCGGTGTAATTACTGGCGATGTACGGCGAGTGTGTGGTGACCGAAATGTGCTGATGCTCCTGGGATGGGGGATAGACACATGCTCTCACACACGCTCTCTCTCTCTCTCTCTCTCTCTCTCTCTCTCTCTCTCTCTCTCTCTCTCTGAATTCCATCCCGCACATTTTTTTTCTTTTCTTTCTTCCCAACTCTTTTCTCCTCTCATGTTCTTTTCTTTTTTCCTTTTTTTTTTTTGCTTCCTCCTCTCTCTCTCTGTCTTTATTGATTTGTGTTTCTCTGTCCCTCTCTCTCTCTCTCTCTCTCTCTCTCTCTCTCTCTCTCTCTCTCTCTCTCTCTCTCTCTCTCTCTCTCTCTCTCTCAATGCAACAGATAATTTACACTCCTTTATTCCTCACACACCTGACTCACCTGCTACACACCTGCACACGACACACAGGTAACGTTTATGCCACTTCACACCTTTACACCACCACCACCACCACCACCACAACCGCCGCCGCCGCCGCCGCCACTCACAGTAGTAATAACAGCAGCAGCATTCTCGCGCTTAACTCCGCCTTGCCGTACACTACACATTCCCTTATGGTCAGGCTCGAAACTTTAATCCCCAGTGCACAAATCACACACATAAGACCCTTACACTGTGCAATTAAGAGCCTCTCATTAAGACCACGCTCCACAAACACCACCACCACCACCGCCGCCGCCAGCACAAGCACGCAACACCACAATAAAAACATGCGTGCAATAAGAAACAGTAAACGCAACACTCACAGCAAGAACAGCAGCACCAGCAACACCAGGAACGAACAGCAGCGGCAAGAGATTTTCCACCTCCTTTTTTTTAATAGTTACCGTTACGACACGAGGCAAAAATATGGGAGGTGGTAATGGCGGGAGAAATATATTTGATCTTTATGTAAGCGGCGCCCGAGCCTGCCTCCGCTGCGTGTCCCGCCTCAGTGTAATTAAACTCGCTACGCTCAATTTCGTTCTTTACTTACAAGTGGGCCGGTTACGCTAATGCTAGGTGGGCAGCGTGCGGCAATAAAATACATCCGTATCCGTAAGCATATCTTCTCTCTCTACCTGTAATTACCGGTGAGTTCTGAAGGTCTTATCTCGACACCGCGTGGGTTAAAGCTACCAGTGTTTGTATTCCTAAGTGAAATACTGAACGGCACGCCACTTACCGAATTCCATGTGGCATTGTCTGGTTTATACGTTTGAAGGATGCTCCGTGCAGCCTCCCACTCGATACCCGGGGAGGCAGGAGCCGGGCAATGCTGTTATTCATCACGGTAACTACATGGCGTGACCCAAACGTACACCAGTACGTAACAAATGATTTTCCCTTGTTTTTCTGTCTGTTAGTAGAATTGTTTCTGGATTGTATTGTATTATTGGTGTGTTATTGAGCATTGACAGAACTGAAGAAAGAGAAATTCCGAATGTCTCTCTCTCTTTCTCCTACTTATACCTTGTGATTCCGGGTGAATGAACTCATAAATCAGATCAAGGTGACTAATGGTAATGGTGTGTGACTGGCGAGTATTCGTTTACCATTACTCCTTCCGATCCGTCTGTGTTTTGTATTTTTCCTTGCCCGTGCTGGTCTTGTTATTGAGTGAAGGGACCCCAATTTTTATGCTTTTGTTTTGCCGCGCCGGGGAGGGTGTGGCGGCGGTGATTACGACGGTGGGGAAGCGATGGGTAATGAGGGTTTGTGGCGTGTTCCGGCGGGGGTGAGGAACGTGTGGCGAGGGGGAAGGGGAGGAGGGGAGGAGGAGATGGCTAGGATGGCGGAGGAAGACAACGAAAACTACAATCGGAATACAGAAGAATCTCATTCACATTACAAGTCGCGGATACTCATGTGTTAATTTAAAAGGGTAAAGGGCGGCAGGGAGAGAAACAAACACCACAGTCTGAATGCAAAAGACAAAACATGTTACTTTACAATCTCGCGGGTAAGAGTATTCACCGGCTTAGTTTAGGAGACGTGAGGTGAGGAAGATAGGTGGGGTCTGACGGGGCACTGGGCACGGAAGGGCATGGCGGGGCAGGTATGGGGAGACGGGCCAGAGATCAACACGAGGCGCCAACAGTCCGCCGCGACCCGCAAAAGTCTGCAAGCAAGGAAACCGAAAGGTGACGAGAGTGGCGTGAGTGCGGGGGATGAGTGCTCCTGAAGGGGTGGCAGGAGGAAGAGGGGTGCTGTGCTTCCTCTAATTACGTGCGGTTTGGTTTCCTACGAAGAGCATCTGAGAAGGAAGACGTTTAGCTGAGTTAGTGCGCCACCTTTTGATAATGCAATGGCACGAAGTCATAGGTCAGAGTGAGGCGGAGGTAGGAAGAGCAGTGAAGACCTGAGTCATGTTTAGAATTGGGTAGAAGAGGTTTATTGCAGTGAATAATATTTACTTTCTTCATGTAGAAGTTTTGTGGCAGGCAGATTCTAACCTTAACTGGTGCCTCGCATGGTAAACACGGTGATACGAAGGCATAAGGCACATTTTCAAACATTAAACACTGGCTATATAACTCTTCGGTGCTGGTGCTATGCTCTATATCCAGGCGATCCATAACTGAGATCACATGGCGGACATAAACGTGATATATATTTATAAGGCAAAAAAGAGTTAAAGTATTGCTGCATATTGACACCTAACGACTCGATTTGCTTGAGAGAGAGGGAGAGACGTATAGTTCATTTACCTATGGAGAATAGCTTCCGAAAAGGTGCAGTGACGCGTGGCCCGCAGCAGTGCTTCTCCAGGTGGCAGTATCCCGCGAAGAATGGCCGTGTCAGTCCGCCCAGGGCAGAGGTAGAGATTTATGTCAGCAGCTGATATGCATACGAGGGACGGCTATAATTTACATGGCGGGAAATATTTATATAGTGTGTTTATACATTGTGTCGCCCGATGGGAACGTTCGATACCATTTACTTCAAGCGGATTCTGCGGCACTGACAAAGACTAATAAATATTTAAACGTGAAATTGGCTGGATTTCCGACTCTGGCGGCGTCAATCAGACCTTTTTGTAGCGCGTCCGGCGAGGCGTGAGGTCGTGGCGGTGATGTATTGCCGGCACGCCCACCACCCACCGCCCACCCACCGGCCCTCCCCACACCTCATGCACCCTCGCTTCCTGGGCCAATACGCCACGTCCCCTACGCCTCACCCACTACACTACCGCTCATCTACACCTCTACACTCCAGAACACCCATTTCATTCCCCAGTACACACCAGTTTCGTTTCCCGGTAGACCAGTTTCATTCCCCAGGTCAGGTTAAGTTAGGTACACCCCAGTTTCATCCCTTCACACACACACCAGTTTCATCAGTTTGACTTCCCAGTAGACCAGTTTCATTCTCCAGTACACACCAGTTTAATTTCTCTATAACGTCTAAAACTTTGCCCTCGCTTAGTACATTTCCTAATAAGCACACTTACACCTGCAACTTTCCCACACCTTTCCCTTCCTCTCAGTACCTCTTCCTATTCGCGATGGGCGGAACAAACACGTAAAAAGAGAAAAGATAAAAAGAGACAGAGACAGAAACATTACCTCCAGCAAGCCATTGATCACAGGTGAATGGGACGTGACAGGTAGCAGCAGGTGAGGGCAAACACTACTCACTGATTCAGATACAATAATTATTTACCTGTATGTAGCCATGGGGGAGCCGCGCCTCGCCATGACACTGTTATTCATTACTCTCAGCTCCGTTTGTGGCTGTTGTGACGTGCTTTTCTTGCCTGTGAGTTGTCAGGAAAGAAGAATGGAGGTAAAGGTAGGAAGGGTGCAGTAGGGTAGCGCCACACCACCTTTCTCTCCCTCTCTCTCCTTTTTTGTCGGAATAGGAAGGTCGGTGTATCGGCTCTGGCCCAACGCGGCGCCAAGGTGGGTGTGTGGGGAGTGACTGACAAGTGACAACCACAAGGACATGGTACACGGACACTGGCAAGGCTTCGTCCCTTTCATTTACTGATAACAAAGTGTGAGGAGGAATAAAGCTATCTAAAATTAATTACAAGCATCACAGTAAAGAGTAAATAAGCAAGATATATGCTTGAAGATACACATTCCAAGAAAATGCCCTTCTATTTGCTAAGTACAAGGTTGAAGACGGAACAAATGTGGGCCTCCATCTGTGAGTCGTCCCGCACAACACTTCCTGACGGGCTAAACACACACTGCAAAACGGCGATGACATAAAAGAGTCTAGGCCAGAAAACGCATACACATTCATAACCAGTGAAAAGTTGGCAGCTTGTCATAATATTTCCCCGAGCACAAAGGCAGACACCACAAAGCCTACTTATTGATGCCGCGGGCCGAGGACGGGAGCTGCGGGATAATCGATGTAATTTCAGGACGATCTTATCAATTAACAAAGACCAGTGTCCGGGTGTCAATGGGCAAGAGTCGCGCCGCCCACTGCCCATTGTATAGCGCCCTGTATAATTGTATGGTGCGTTGAGTCAGCCCTCAGCCGTGCAGATGCCAGGCGCTACCCGGTCAATGCCTCCCGCTCCGGCAAGGCACCGAACACCACCAGCAACAGTCTGTCATTCCTACGGAGATCTCGTGTGTGTGTGTGTGTGTGTGTGTGTGTGTGTGTGTGTGTCTGTGTGTGTGTGTGTGTGTGTGTGTGTGTGTGTGTGTGTGTGTGTGTGTGTGTGTGTGTGTGTGTGTGTGTGTGTGTGTGTGTGTGTGTGTGTGTGTGTGTGTGTGTGGACGAAATTGAGTCCATTCTTCTGTCTCCAAGCAAACGGAATCATCAATTCTGAACCGATAGGAGTTGAGTTACATGAAGGCATACACGTGTGTGTGTGTGTGTGTGTGTGTGTGTGTGTGTGTGTGTGTGTGTGTGTGTGTGTGTGTGTGTGTGTGTGTGTGTGTGTGTGTGTGTGTGTGTGTGTGTGTGTGTGTGTGTGTGTGTGTGTGTGTGTGTGTGTGTGTGTGTGTGTGTGTCTAACCTTGAGAATCTTTGGAGTTGTCATCGGAAACAAAGGCGCCATGGAATACCATAATATATCTCTTAACGAGTCTTTATATAAGCTGTGTCTCTTTAGAGGTTCTTCTTTCTGACAATCTGATTGGCGGGTAGTGTAAGTGCTAATTCATCATTACCAGAAAGATACAAGACCCCTAAAATCTCCAATAGACGGGATGAGATGACAACTGAGACTAGAGTGAGTTCAAGAAGAGAAGAGAAGATTGAGAGTGTAGCAAGTGAGTGAGGAAAAGAGCTGGGATAAGCGATGAACAAGTGAGTGGTATGAGTAAGGGAGAAAGGAGAGGCTTGGTGAGTGATATGAAGGAGTGAGTGAAGGAGTGAGTGGTGAGGCGGGCAGGGCAAGATGACGCCACACCCAAGCGTCACGCCCAACCCACCACCAACAAAGTAGCCTTCCATTCCCTTCACTCCAGCTCCCACCCTCGCTTCCCTCCCTGCTCCTTCCACCAAGAGCATCACGAAGCTCAGTGTAATGTGAAGTTAAGCAGTCTAAATGGCATTAAAAAGTCATTTCTTCCATTAAATAATTGCGTTATCTTCTTTTCTTCTCCACTCCTTCCCTAACATTAATCCCCACTCCTTCACTTTCTTTCCTACTCCTTCCTCCACTCCCAAGAGCACCAAGAAGTATACTCTGTGTGATACGGGGTTAAACAGTCTGAATGTCATTAAGAAGTAATTTCTCCCATCAAGTAACAGTACGTGTGTGTCGTATATCTGAGCACGCCTGATGAACGTTAAACTACGTATCTCATCTCAAACCGAACTCAAAATTAAGGCGTGCAGGGTACACCCGAACACAGCAAGTTTGCCTAATGGACTCAAAACCAAATTAAGTCCGCACTCCTTTGTTATTCAGATACGCGACCAAGGCAATGCAAGCAGAAAAGAAACGAGAGAGAAAATAAATACATGATGCAAGTCCAAGTTCTCAGAAAAAAAAAAAGAGTAACTGAAAATTGGGAAAGTAAAAATGCTAAAAAGTCAATGACAGCAGAGAAACACGAGAACAGAAAGGAACGAAGAAAAAGTAACAACAAATGCATCTATAAAGTAAACAATCTCAAAACAGACATGAAAACAAAATAAAGCGAGAAAATAAAAGCAAGTAGCAGGAGTTTGATTAAGCAGACAGTAGCAAGAGCAGGAGTAGCAACACACACACACACACACACACACACACACACACACACACACACACACACACACACACACGCACACACTTCCAAAGAGAGGACCCGCTCAGGATGCTTCTCTTCTTAAAGGTCAGGACGGCGTGAAGACTACTGGGGGATCAGGAGGAGAAGGGGAGATGGTGAGATGGTCTTTGGGAGGAGATGGGGAGATGGGGAGACGGGGAGACGGTCCAGGACATGCCAAGCGACTTCTCCCTCCTCCTTTCCTCCACCCCTTCCCTCCCCCTTCCTCCTTCCCTCCATCCATTCCCTCCCCCCTTTCTCCTTCCCTCCATCCCTAAAAAAAGAAAAAAAAAAAATTCATTCCAGGAGGTTTGGAGACCGCGCAAGTAAGACCACGGGAAGGGAGGAGGAAGGAAAGGGCGGCGGGGGAAGGGAAGAAGAAGAAGGGAGGGTAATCATGGAGGGAAGGAGGGAGGGAGGGAGGGAGCTACTGCAGTACAAAACCTGGCGAGAGAAGGAACGAGGCGGAGGAGCAAAAAGTGTGAGGAGGAGGAGGAGGAGGAGGAGGAGGAGGAGGAGGAGGAGGAGGAGGAGGAAGGAGCCACAGGAGAGAAAGAGCAGAGAATCATCGCCACCACAAGAACAATGAAAACTGGAGTGACGCAGCTTAAACAAAATGAAGGAATCTGATGAAATTATTGATGCTGCTGTTATCATCATCATCATTATTATTATTATTATTATTATTATTATTATTATTATTATTATATTATTACTATAATCATTATTATTATTTTTATTATTATTATCACTACTACCGCAACTGTACATGCTTCTACTGTAACGGCGATTACGTTAATATAGTAGCAGTAGGAGTGGTGGTGGTGGCGGTAATGGGAATAATAGCAACATTTTATTTACCTATACGCCAGACCAACGTTCTTCTCTGGTTAAGGCAAGGCGCCGCACGCACATACTTTATAATATCACATCTTACCGCCAAGGCTTCTAGGGAGAAGAGGACAAACATTAACCAACTACTGAGCGATAGTCAACTGTGCAGCAAACCAAATTAATAACAACAGAAATAATAATAATAATAATAATAATAATAATAATAATAAATACATCCAAACGTTTACATATTCTACAATGATGAAACCAAAATCTAAACATAAAAATAAAACAAAATCCAAAATGTAAAACCAAACAAGCAATTTTTTCATAATCAAAATATTAAAACCTTTGTTCTAATCTGTTCTGAGCGAGAAAAAAAGCAGGATAGGAGGAGGAGGAGGAGGAGGAGGATAAGAAGGAAGAAGAGGAACAGTACTAAATCAGGATGAAAAACACGTTATTTTTTCCATCACCAACAGAGGACATCATCTAAACCGATTAAAGACATCAGGATCAGTAAAGCGCTGTAGAGACAAGATGGAGTTCTGAGCCGCGCCAGATGCAAGCTAATAAACTGTGGGGAAAGCGGCTATGAGGAGCGCTTACGTGAGATTACAAGTATCTGTTAATTTCTTTAAGTAGTGGAGTCAATTCTTGTTTCTCATACCGCGTCTGCTTCGGAGTGCGTGGCGAGGCGAGGGAGGGAAGGGAGGGAGGGAGTGTGAGGTAGAGAGAGGCAGGGAGGGGAATAGGAAATAAAGAGGCAGGAAGGAAATGAAAAATAAAGTGTCAGGAAAAGGTGAGAGAGAGAGAGAGAGAGAGAGAGAGAGAGAGAGAGAGAGAGAGAGAGAGAGAGAGAGAGAGAGAGAGAGAGAGAGAGGAGAGAGAGAGAGAGAGAGAGAGAGGAGAGAGAGAGAGAGAGAGTAAATAGGAAATAAAGAGGCTAGGAAGAGAGACAGGAAAATGTGAGATAGAGAGGTAGGGAGGGAAAATGAAATAAAGAGGAAAGAAATTGCAAGATACAGGCAGGGAGAAAAAAGAAAATAAAAAGGGAAGGAAGGGAGGAAGGAAAGAGTGAGATAGAGACAGGGGAGGGAATAGGAAATACAGAGGCAGGGAAGGAAAGAAGGAAAGTGTGTGGCAGAGAGAGGAAGAGGGAATAGGAAATAAAAAGGCAAGTAAAAATTATATCAGGAAGTATGATAAGAATAGGCAAGAAAAGGATGGAAATAGGTAAATCTTGTGAAAGGAAGTATAAATGTTGGTAATAGTGTGAATATGAGGAGTAAGTAAAAGAGAGAGAGAGAGAGAGAGAGAGAGAGAGAGAGAGAGAGAGAGAGAGAGAGAGAGAGAGAGAGAGAGAGAGAGAGAGAGAGAGAGAGAGAGAGAGAGAGAGAGAGTGTTCTATCCTTGTGGTCTCGGATAAGTAAAGTTTGGGAGCATTCAAGGTGGGGGAAAGGACAAGGGGGCGCCGCTCCTGCTGCCTGGTGTAAATACAGAGAGAAAAGACACATTAGCGCCCAACTTCACGACATTAGAACAAGGGCGCCCAGTGCGAGGCTCCTGTGCTGCACCATTTTGGCCACGATTATTATGCGTGAGAGATGCTATTTTATTGCTACGAGAGAGAGAGAGAGAGAGAGAGAGAGAGAGAGAGAGAGAGAGAGAGAGAGAGAGAGAGAGAGAGAGAGAGAGAGAGAGAGAGAGAGAGAAAGAGAGAGAGAGAGAATCACCTATGTTCTAACAGACATCATAACATCTCACAAAGCTTCCCAAAACTTCCTCACTACACAACTCGTGACCAAATACCCTCACACCTTTTTTTTTTCTTTCTCTCTTAAACTACACGTCTGTCTGTCCGCCCGTCTATCTGGTCACCCTCCCTTCCCGTCCCTGGGCTGAGGCGGGTTCCGAGTTGCCACTTTGGGTGCTAGGTTCCGCCTTGCGTTCCTTTAATTTCGCTCCCCGTCGCCCGTCACCTGCCTCGGGTCTCCTTAGGTTCCTCCATCGCGTGTCAGGCCGTCACACCCTCACTCTGACTCACGCTGCAGCTGCCACGGGACTCACTCTTCCCCTCGCCTGCAGTCAGCCTTTGTCCCCCGACTCTCACTCTTGCCATTACTGTGCACTTAATTATCACCCTTGCTCCTCCTCCTCACCGTAAAGGCAGTTGGTCTTCCTCGTTTGTCTATTGCTCTTTCTACTTTTTCTTGTTGAGGTTCAATGTTTGTCCATAATGCGGTGTTAGTTTAAGGTATTTACTATTATATCATTACATGTTTAGATATACTCATCTTCTTATACACAAATAGTTGCTAAATGTATCAAGTGACAATTTATTCCGCGCCTCTGCATGGTTTTAAAAATATAATTCTTTCGAGCGTTTGTTCTTCGACTCTCACTGACACTCCTCACGTATCCTGTCAGCAAGCTCGTGTCTTAAGCTCATGAGAATAATCAACCCACTGTTTCCCACGTGGCCTCGCCTCACTGGTTCACACGGCGTGGCTCCTGCGGCTCCATTTTTGTCACCTTGTGGTATGCCCGTCTATTACTTGCCTTGAAAATCTCACAATATGCCTTGTTCTTAATCGCTCATCCTGGACTTTTCTGTACTTGTAGCTTGCGAAGGTAAGGCTGCGCGAAGACCTGTAGGCGACAGCTTGTCTACAAACATATGCAGCTAACAACTGCATATACATCAGGAAATAGGTACTGTGGACTTACATGTAACTTGACTGTAAGATTAGAACAGTAAAAAAATAAAAATAAATAAATAAAAAATAATAAAAAAAAGCAGCTAAGACTTATTTATGTTTAGTTTTTAGACGACTTAAAAACTCACAAAATAGTGTAGGAGAGAACAGGGTCGGGGTGTGGCGGTAATGGTGGTGAAACTGTAGAGAAACATGATACAAAAAGGTGTGTGTGTGTGTGTGTGTGTGTGTGTGTGTGTGTGTGTGTGTGTGTGTGTGTGTGTGTGTAAGCAGTGCATGATACCGTGAGTTGGTGTACGTAGTGTGCTCAGGGCGAAGTTTAGTCTGGAGGGAGAGAGAGAGAAAGAGAAAAAAGAGAAAAATATGCATGTGGTGTGACAGAGACAGAAGCAATTAGGTGGAGGCAGAAAAAAAATATAGAAAAAGGACGCAAGGAGGGAGGAGTGAGTGCACCAGTGAGTCTTCTGAGGCTTTGACCGAGGTAGCAGCGGCCACTGGCAATGCGGGGCGTGGAGACCGCAAAGAGGGCGTTGTTTATAACTTTGTTAAGGTAATAATAAGAGGCGGAGGCCCTGTCTGGCAGAGGGATGTTGGGATAGGTGAGGGGACCAGAGAGAGAGAGAGAGAGAGAGAGAGAGAGAGAGAGAGAGAGAGAGAGAGAGAGAGAGAGAGAGAGAGAGAGAGAGAGAGAGAGAGAGAGAGAGAGAGAGAGAGAGAGAGAGAGAGAGAGAGAGAGAGAGAGAGAGAGAGAGAGAGAGAGAGAGAGAGATGAAGAGAGGGATGAAGAGAGGGATGATGATAGGAAGATGATAAGAGGAGAAAGCAAAAAAAAAAAATACTGATGGAATATGAGAGAGAGAGAGAGAGAGAGAGAGAGAGAGAGAGAGAGAGAGAGAGAGAGAGAGAGAGAGAGAGAGAGAGAGAGAGAGAGAGAGAGAGAGAGAGAGAGAGAGAGAGAGAGAGAGAGAGAGAGAGAGAGAGAGAGAGAATGTGCAGAGAAAGTGGCAGATGAATGAAGAGGAGAGGGACAGAGTAGGTGTGAGGAGCGATGGAGGAGGGGCCTCGGTTGCACACAAGGAGGAGAAGCAGGAGGAGGAGGAGGAGGAGGAGGAGGAGGAGGAGGAGGAGGAGGAGGAGGAGGAGGAGGAGGGAAGGGAAGGGCGAGGGGAGTCAGCAGGTGACGACAGCCGCTCAACACGATCCGTAACGCCCAGATGAACTGCGAGATAAAGCGACGAGATAAAACGAAGATACAGGAAGGCAGTTAAAGGGTATGTAAATAGAGGTAAAGTGTTGGGTAGGGACGTCCCTCTCCCTCCTCTCTTTCCCTCCTCCACTTCCCCCTTCTTCTCCCTCTCCCTCATCCTGCTCTCCCTTCCCTCCCGGACTGACTGACTTGTCACCTCAGTAAAAACTCGTGTTCCATAAATATTCGAGGTATGTCACACCTAAACAACAAACGCCCGGCCTTTCCCAACCCTCGCTCGCTCCCGCCCGCCCGCCTGCCGCTCCCGTGTTATTGCTGCAATTTCTGAGGCGTCAAAGTGCCCAACCATTGAGTCCTGACTGAAGTGGCAAAGGGTGAGGAGGAAGAGGAGTAAGAGAAAGAGGAGTAAGAGGAACAGCAGTGAGAGGTGGAGTTGGTGGGAGTCTCACGGCTCACCTCCTTCTCTTGGCTGCGTTTGAACTCGAGGAACACGGCGGCTCTGTTCTTCTGCGGTGGGTATTTCGAGATCACGACTCGATAGGCAACGATGAATGTGATACTGTGCTCTGTTGATTCGGTGAGTAATGCGGCGACAGGAACACGTGTGAGTATACTTCCCACATGCACTGTTTTGTGACTCTCTCTCTCTCTCTCTCTCTCTCTCTCTCTCTCTCTCTCTCTCTCTCTCTCTCTCTCTCTCTCTCTCTCTCTCTCTCTCTCTCTCTCTAGATCCCGGGGCAAGATCTCTATCGGGAAATATAAGACATAGTTCAAGTTGCCGCCACAAATGTAACGCCTACCTTCCGTGGCGGCACTAACGCCCTCTCAGCACTGACGATCGCGGAGATTAGGCGCGATACATTGCCTGATTATGCCCGAGGACCAGCTTAGCGGTGTCTCGCCCTGCTTAATGGATAATAATGAAGTGCGGCACCTCGTTGGCCAGCCGGGCCGAGGCGCGGGAGTGACAGGGAGTTATTACCCTCAGCGGAGTTCTGCCTAGGTCAACTAGGAGGAGGAGGAGGAGGAGGAGGAGGAGGAGGAGGAGGAAGGCAAGAGGAAATCGACATGACTCCTTTACATATGCCTGAAATTATAGCAACTTGTCTATTCATTCGTCCGCAACATGAGGCAAGATTAAGGAACGCTGAGGAGAGAGAACGAGTGAGGGAGAAGGGAGTCTAGTGCAGTGAGAGGCACTTGTCAGTATACGCATTGCTGCAGGAGTCGCCGCCATCCTGCCAAGGAATAAAACACTATGAGAAGCGTTAAAATAATAATACTCAGGTTGTGCAGCAGTGTGAAGGAACTCATTGGAGGCTCCACTAACCCACTTATACTCGGCTTATCGTCTTTCCTCTCCTTCAGACGTCTTTTTTTGTGTAATTCAATTCATATATACAAGTCTTCCTAATTGGACGTTATCATAATTCGCACACGATTCGTCCATTGCTAGGAGGGGGTCAAGTTTCACCGCCTCAGAGAAGACCGTTCAACTTGGTGTCACGCGATGGTCTGTGGATCTTTGGGTAAGGGATAAAAGAGTCGAATTTTTGCAATGTGTGGTGGCGCCCTTTGGGGAAGGACTCGAGGTCACACGAAGTCGTTTGTCCGTCAAGTGTACCGGGTTACTGAGCAAACTAATTAACGCTGAAGTGATTGTGTCAAGTTGAGGGAGGACGAAGAGGAAGAGGAGGAGAACGAAAAGGACGAGTGAAGAGAAGTGAGGATGCTAGTGTGTGGTTAATAATGAGGAGAAAAAGAGTAGGGGGACAGAGCAAGTGATCAATGTAGAGAGAACTAAAAGTGAGTTGAATAAGGAGGGATGAGGAGTAACTTAGAAAAAAAAGTAAGTAGTTAAGAGAACAAGTGACCAATGTGGAGTACCAGAAGCGAAAGGAATGAAGAGTGAATGTCGAGTCCTTGGGAAAACTTAAGTGCCACTGAGGAGGGGCACTACACCGCGGCATCTAAGGACACGAGGGGACAGAGAGAACACTAAGCATGGTGCGGTGAACTGACGATCCTCAAGTTGTAATGAATAGGCTGCAGGGTCACTACTAAGATGAAGAGGAACTAATGGAGCCGAAGAGGTATTAATTATGCTGAAGGGCTGGGCGTGTGCCGCGGAGAGCCTGCAGGAGGGGAAGAGGGAAGAAGGGAGGGAGAGGAGAAAGGAGAGAGAGACTAAGGGGGCAGTTACAAAGAGAGGGGGAGGGGGAGGGGAAGAGTGCAGTTTGTGATCAATAAGTGTTACAGTCGGTTTGTTTTAGTGGTTGGTGGTGGTTGGTTGTCTTTATGAATAGCAATGAGAGAGGACCTTTACTGACTGCCTCGAACCGGGAACTAAATTATCCACGACACGACCGCCTTTTATTCCGGTGAGATGGCGCTGAGAGACTAATGGTGCCTTATGGAGCGAGAGATCTTATCGGAGGCGCAGCGGACTTAATATGTGTCTCGTGCTAATCCCAGGGGGGAGTTTTCTTGGCAGACTAACAAGGCCCCCACAGTCACAGGTCAGGAATGCTCACAGACGCGGCGGGGGAACTGAACGCACGGGGTGGGATATATACTGGACCTAATCGCGCCAAGTGATAATTGACACAGTTGGTTAGGCAAGTTAGTAGTGAGGAAGTAATAAGGGAAAGATGCAATGGTTTGGCGAGGCAGGGAATGCAGGGCCAGGTGTGAGGATTGCTCTGATTCTCTCTCTCTCTCTCTCTCTCTCTCTCTCTCTCTCTCTCTCTCTCTCTCTGGCAACTCTGTAGTAGCCAAGGTAGTGGTGGTAGTGGAGATAATAGTGGTTGTAGTAGCAGTAGTGGTAGTGACGGAGAGTAGCAAGAATTGAGTGGTGTGAGTGAGCGAGGTGGATGCTAAATTCTGAGAGGTCGTGTGAAATGGGCTGGCTACTGTAGGCGTAGGTGGGTAGTGTGGGCGTAGGTGCTGGTGTGAAAGTGATGTGGGTGCCAAGTAACTGTGTGGATGGGGAGTGAGGCGAGTGACCCAGTGAATGTGAATGCTGTGAATGGATGAAGGTGGATGAGGCTCGTGTAATGGAGGCAGTAAATGCATGTAGTGGACTTAAAAGGGTGTAATAGGGAAGGAGGTAATATATAAACGGAGCAATGTATTAAGGAATGAAAGGGAGTTGAAGGGGAGAAGTAGAGGCAAAGGCCAATAATCATGTGGATACAGAGCAGGTGTGTTGAAGTATGCAGGTTGGGCTGCCATTAAGTAGAGTGTAAGGCTGGGGTGTATGGATGTATGTGGGTGTACAGGGTGTGTTTAGGGTGTCGCTTGCTTGGTGTAGTGTGTGTATAGTTATTGGCGTCTCCCCTTTTTATTTAGCTTTGTTCAACTTCCCTGAGTAAAACCTGATGACACACACACAGTAACATGTACACTGCGTTTTCTGTCTCTCCCTTCCTCTCCCTCCACGTTCGCGAATAAAATTAAAAATGTTTCCACTTGTCCGCAGATGGAGGGACCCTGTTTACAGATGTAGAGACAAGACATCAGGCTATTTTCGAGTGTAAGTATATGAGTTACAAAGAACAATTGACGAACCATAGGATCTGATTACAGGTAAATAGCATCTTTTTATTTTTCTCTCTACGTGTAACCAAAAGCACTAAAAATTCTTCCTCGTCGCTTATAAACGATTAGAGTAGTGACGCACGCGAGACTACATAAGCAAAGGGTGGGCGGGCCGTGAACAGTCCTCCTTCCAACATAAGAAACCTTTGAAGATAACACATCCCGAACGAACGTCAGAATCAAAAGGAAACAGCGAGCAAGAAAGAGTCGACCGCCGGGTGGGGGCTGAGCCAAAACCAACCAAGAAAAAACTTAAAAAAGACGCAAATTAAACATACGATAAATGATAATCTTTAAAAAAAAAAAAGCATAAACAAACCTGAAAAAAAATTTACTAGACAGATTAGAAGGAGAAGCGAGACATTTAGTACAACAGCACCACTCCATTCCCTTTCCCTCCCCTTTCCTTCACGGTAACTTACAACAAGAGTGACACTAGACCCGGGAGAGGTGGGAGGGTATAGTGAACAAGGGTTCTGCTGTAGAACTAGTAGCTCTCTCTCTCTCTCTCTCTCTCTCTCTCTCTCTCTCTCTCTCTCTCTCTCTCTCTCTCTCTCTCTCTACGCCTCCCCCTCGCGGCAGAGACAATAAGATACTCCCTGACAGGCGGCTTTGTCATTGTCCCCTCACATGCAAATCCAGACCGTTTGTAACTGTCATGAAGAGGATTATTGTGAGCGGCAGTGGCGGTGTCCGGCGGCAGGGTGGTGCGAGGAGCCGACACGACCCTCCCTCGCCCCATCACTCACCTCCACGCCAGGGACAGCCGCCCACCTAATATTTCCTTCATCGCTAAATCTCCCATAGCGTGCAGTGAACTCAGCTCCGCCCGTCACGCTACAGGTTCACACACACACACACACACACACACACACACACACACACACACACACACACACACACACACGGAAAAGGGGGAAAAAGGGCGAGGGAAAACAACAGATAAAGACAAAAACTTATTTCCTGTCTACTGGCTAAGAATTTACAATGATTTTCTGTCTTTGCTTCTCTGGTTACCGTATGTAAAGTCTCTCTCTCTCTCTCTCTCTCTCTCTCTCTCTCTCTCTCTCTCTCTCTCTCTCTCCCTCAGTGATGAATATAGGAAGGGCCAAGGATCCCATTAGGCGTGTCTGATTATGGGTGGAAGTAGTGATGAGGAGAAATGGCCTGGGTGGCGCTGACGGTGGTAGCGGTGGTGAGGAATGGGCAGAGAGGAGGACAAGGACGGAGTGACGGTAGGGTTGAGAGAGAGAGAGAGAGAGAGAGAGAGAGAGAGAGAGAGAGAGAGAGAGAGAGAGAGAGAGAGAGAGAGAGAGAGAGAGAGAGAGAGAGAGAGAGAGATATTAGAAATACATTAATAGCTTGAAGCACACAGACTCAACATGCAAAAATAACTAACCACTGCCTTTATTCACTTTTCCTACGTAACCTTCAAGAGAATAACACCAAGTCAGGTCTCAAGGTGTTACTCAGAGCTCCGCGTGGTGGCGAATGTTACTCCACTAACTGTATAGCTCATTTATGGGTTAATGAGAACGTTGACAGAGGAGGCAGCCCGGGTCACCGCGAACACAAATACCAAACATGAGGGGAAGTTTTTTTCTCCACTGTTTTTTATTCTAGTTGGTGTGTGTGTGTGTGTGTGTGTGTGTGTGTGTGTGTGTGTGTGTGTGTGTGTGTGTGTGTGTGTGTGTGTGTGTGTGTGTGTGTGTAGCTCTCACCTCATTGTCGTCTGTCTTTTGGAAATCAAGCGTTTTGTCTCGTCTCACTTCCTCCTTCCCTCCTCTTACATTTCCCAGAATCCAACAAAACCTTAACTCTTTTTCGCTGTCTTCTTGTGTACACTCCCTCCACCTCCTTCTCCTCTTTCCTTGTATCCTCGGCTTCATTCCTCCTTCTCCTCCTCCTCCTCCTCCTCCTTACGCGTAGCTGTCACCACACATGTTAGCGCATCGTGGTGAGCTGGTGTCAAGGAGGCTGTGTTTTGCCCCCTCGTTTCTCTCCCTCCACTGGCCTAATGACGACTCGTTGTTTGCTTTCCATAACTCACGCCAAGACACACGCGCCAACATCCATCACCAGTTTGAAATTGTTATGACATGCGAGGTATAACTACTTCACGAAACTTGCAGAGTGAATGAACAAAAGAAGGTGTGAGGAAAAATATATGTGTTTGTGTGCGTGTGTGTATGCGCAAGTAAGAGGTGAACGTAAAGAAATACAAACGATGGGGAGGACTTATGGGAGGGAGAGAAGCAGATAAACATTATGCAGAAGGAGAAAGAGAAACACTACCGAGTGATTTGCTTTTCCTGACACGAGTGAGTTTATGCACTGAGGAAATAATTTACGAGCCGCCTCACTTAAAGCCAAGAATAATCAGCAGTAAGAAACGGCGCTTGAACACGTGAAATAAAACAGAGATAAATAATGTAAACTAGACTAAATGGAAGCACTAACGATGACACGCACCATTAAAATAGTTAAAAGTTACGACTTCCACTGAATCCGAAATGAACGTAAGAAAGGTGATGATAAAGAACGAGACTGCCACTAATGTTCGCGCGTTAAGTCACACACTAAATGACTCACTCACGTCAACACAGTGATAAGTCTTAAGGAGTGAGGAGAGTAAGGGGGGACTGAAAGGAGGGTAGACATCAGCTCCCTTTCCTCTCTCTAAACTACGCCTCTCCTCTGCCCCACTCTCTCACACTCACACTCTCACACTGTACTGACGGCGAGGTGAGAGAGGGTGAGGAGTGATGGGGGAGTAAGGGAGGGCGTGAAAAAAAAAAAAAAACTCTCTTTTTGACGTTGTCGGAAATGTCAGGCAAACTTGAGGGTTCTTCAAGCCCGTGTGAGGAGTATTTTGGTCAATTGGTGTGTGTGTGTGTGTGTGTGTGTGTGTGTGTGTGTGTGTGTGTGTGTGTGTGTGTGTGTGTGTGTGTGTGTGTGTGTGTGTGTGTGTGTGTGTGTTTACGTATACATAAAAACAAGCACTTGCTGTACGTATATATACCCAATGTTTAGCAGTATAAGCCTACTCATATTTGTATTAAGGGTGGGGCGCGTGATTTTCATTGTTTACATTGCACGGGGCACTCAAGCAAACCTGCAGGAACAAGAACAAGGGGCACGCAGCTCCCCTCGGCTCCAGGGCACGACGAATAATATGTAATGAGTCTCGTTTTACAGGAAATGGCGAACGATTGGAATTTTTTCAAGACGCTGCTTCCTGTAGAGGGAAAAACACAACTAAGGGGGAAGGGCTGAGGGAGGTGTGGGTTGAAGTTGGCTAGGGAGGGAGGGAAAGGGGTGTTGGTAGGTGGTTCATTTTTATAACTAGTGACTCTTAGTGGTTTTAGGTGAAGACGTGGAATAGCGATGGTGTTGGTGGTGGTGGTGGCGGCGGTGGTGGTAGAGGCAATGATGGTGTAGAGGTAATAGAGTGGCGAAGGTAAGGGTGAAGTGGAGGGGAGGATCGTGTGTGTGTGTGTGTGTGTGTGTGTGTGTGTGTGTGTGTGTGTGTGTGTGTGTGTGTGTGTGTGTGTGTGTGTGTGTGTGTGTGTGTGTGTGTGTGTTTACAGATGAAGAGTTGAACGCCCTGTGTCCCCAATTAATACCAGCTCAAATTATAAATTCACTCAGGGCGTATCGAGGAGCAGAGACGCAGAGTGAGAGGGAAACTGTTGGCAAAGTGAGGAGAGAAGATACGGAAACCATTTTTTTTTTAAGTGGTATCCTCCCTGAATTTTGGTTGTTTATGACTCACGCCTCTTTACTCATGCTCAGGAGGAGGAGGAGGAGGAGGAGGAGGAGGAGCAGGAGATACGGACGATAAGAAAACCAGGTTGAGTCTCGCGAGGAGTGATGGCGGACGAACGACGTGTATGGAAGAAAATTATTGCAGGTGATGAGTTTAATTCACGAGAGAGGGAAGAAAATATAAAATTGATGACGATAGGGAGGGATCAAAGAATCTCTCTCTCTCTCTCTCTCTCTCTCTCTCTCTCTCTCTCTCTCTCTCTCTCTAGTTTATTTATGCACAATGACGAGTGACTGAGATAGAAATAGTTCAAGAAGACATGGGGGTGAGAAAGCAGACTGTCAGTTGCGTCCCTTGTATCTCAGAGGAATTTGTCTACCAGAGAGAGAGAGAGAGAGAGAGAGAGAGAGAGAGAGAGAGAGAGAGAGAGAGAGAGAGAGAGAGAGAGAGAGAGAGAGAGAGAGAGAGAGAGAGAGAGAGAGAGAGAGAGAGAGAGAGAGAGAGAGAGAAAGGTGAGCACAGACGAGCTTGATATGTCGAATGCAATTGCCTAAGAGATGACCAAATAAAAAAGAAAAAAAAAAGTCAGTCACCAGTGCCGTCTTTTATAGTGAAGCTTTGATGCGTAAAGTTATCGCCTGGAGGAGAAGCGCGTGTGTTTTGTGATGAGGCAAGGGAGAAGCGATGCAGTAAGGCGTCTTGAAATTAGTTGTAATGAAGGATGATATGCTTCAGAGGAGGAGGAGGAGGAGGAGGAGGAGGAGGAGGAGGAGGAGGAGTGAGCGAGTGAGCAAGCTACACAGTGTTTGGATAATGGCTAGAGGCATGAGAAGCGGTCGAGGATAGCGAGTTTATACAGCGACTGTCACATTTTGCAGCGCCTCAACCTCCCACCACCACTACCACCACCATCACCATCACCACCACCGCCGCCGCCGCCGCTGCCACCGCCGCCGCCGCCGCCGCCAACCACTCAACCATGACAGACTCCTCCTCCTGTTTTTATTCTTGCTTTTATTTTAACCTCACTCGGTCCAGTTCAAGTCCAGGCCTGGGGGAGCCCATAAAGTAAAGGAGAATACCGCTGATTGTCGTAGTCTGTGAATATGCCTCCAATAATACAGCGTGGATATTAAGATTCTTCCTTGAGTCATTCCTCTCAGACCGACAACCTTCATCCTTGACTTCTCCAGCATCCTCTTTGCCCCCAACACGGCTTCCAAGACCGTGCCCCCTCCTTATGCTACTCCCCCGCCCTCTCCCGTTCCTCCCACATCCCCTCCCTCACCCATAACTCAGGGACATGCCGCCCTTAACCTCGCAGCCACGTCAGGGAAAGGTTCGCTCTCTCAGTAACTACCTTAAGGGACGCCTGCCTCTGTTCCCTCATGTTCTTGTCACAGGTTAACTCCTTTGGCAAGAATAGTTGAATAGTTTCGCCGCCCGTACTCCATCTCCTGCTTGCCTACCACGGTCCTCAGACGCTCAACACATTATATATTAAACGGTGACGGAAAATTTGTGGTTTTCTGTCAATATCCATCGCGCTGCCAGCCGTCCGGTGTATTTCCCTCGAGGTGTTGAGAGTATTGCTGCCGATTGTGAAGGTTTGACAACAACAATATTCCTTTCTGCCAACACGTATTGCCGAGCGCTCATCCGACCTTCAGCCATGCCTTTACCAGCAGCCGTCTCCCTTGCCAGCAACCCTCACGTTGCCAACAATCACCAGCCTGCCAACAGCCAGCCATCACGTCCCAACTACCAGTAATTATGAACAGGTGGTGTGGTTACCTGTGGTGAAGAATTTGACATGATTATCGGGTCCACGTCTTTACAACATGATTAATCAATTTTGGAAACAAAATTACGGACAAAACAATGAATAAAAACTTCAATAGTCGGGAATATTGAGTGACTACAATAATTTCAAAAGTTGAAATTTGATCTGATGAAGATTGAAAATTTCACAAAAAGTCGGGGCGCCTCGGATCTATATATATATATATTTTTTTTTTTGCGCCGCCGCAGTAATGTGAACCCGTAGAAGTTATGAAGTTTTTATATCATTACCCGTGGTGAGGGACGGGAGTGATAACTCAAGTCACAATGGACGGTTGTCAGGAGTGACGAACACCAAACGTCCCGAGCTGAGGACTGCCCGTCGACGCCCTCTGCACGGCCCGTCCCCCATCCAGGACTGACGCCCCGCCAAGCTACATTTACCGGCTGCCCGAGAGACTGTATTACGATGTTACTTTTGTGGATAATCAAGGTTCATTATCGCTGATTTAACTGTTTCTGATGATGGCTGCGACGCCGGGCGCTCTCCATAAAGAGGGGAATGGGGGGAGGGGGCGGCGTGCTAGGGTGCGGCGGGGGGGTGGGGGATGAGGGGCAGCGGCTGGATCACCACTTACTTGGGATTTGCTCTTCGTCGTTACTTATCTTTGGGCAACAATAGGTTACGCGGCCAGGGCACCAGAACACTTGCCAGTCTCCGCGGCATTCCTTCTCCTCCTCCTCCTCATTCCCTCTCTTCCTCATCAATGTCATTGTCTGCAGCAAGTAGAATAACGCGGCATCCACCAACACAAACGATATAAAGCAACACAGTCATAAGAATACAGTTGCAGTTTTATTGTCTTATTATTTTTTTCAGTCTAAGGACGAGCAACTTTGATCAAACGAAGGAAGGGAAACTATAAATGACCGCGTTCAGAGAGAGAGAGAGAGAGAGAGAGAGAGAGAGAGAGAGAGAGAGAGAGAGAGAGAGAGAGAGAGAGAGAGAGAGAGAGAGAGAGAGAGAGAGAGAGCAAATGCCCGTCAGCAGTGGTCATGCGTACACCAGCAAACGCTCCTGCCATTGGCTACCCGGTTTTAATGAGAGACAAAAGCAGACCAATCACGTGCCAGGACCCCCGTGCTTCCTTCTCTGTGTTCCTTTGTGTTTACTTCCTCCACCTCCGCCATGAAGGAAAAGTGTATTGATTTTTATGTTTTAAGATATTTATAAAAGAGGAGGAGGAGGAGGAGGAATTAACACGAGGTATTCAAAATATTCGATTAAGAAATGAACTTGAAATATGAAAAAAATAAAAATAAAAAAAGGAAAAATGTTCTTCAGTTGATTAACTATTTAATATCGCAGTCTTATAATAACAACATTGCAATCATATAACAATAATTATACTAAAACCACGACCACAATTGATTATAAACACACACAAAACACATGAAAATACTCAAGCAAACATGAACATACACTCACATCCCCTTCCACACACACACACACACACACACACACACACACACACACACACACACACACACACACGCCAGTTACTCGCCATTCGTGCACATCCATCACTCATTCACCCAATACTTCTCGGAACTAAGTCTCCCCCGCAGCTGAGCCAATTTCCGCGAGGTGATTAAATTGGAAGGGATAAATCCACCGTCGAGAATGGAAGCAGGAGGGAAAAATAGTAGGGTTGGCAAGAATGTATAAGCAGTCTAAGCAGGAAGAGAGAGAGAGAGAGAGAGAGAGAGAGAGAGAGAGAGAGAGAGAGAGAGAGAGAGAGAGAGAGAGAGAGAGAGAGAGAGAGAGAGAGAGAGAGAGAGAGAGAGAGAGAGAGAGAGAGAGAGAGAGAGAGAGAGAGAGAGAGAGAGAGAGAAAGGAGGGCTGCTCAGAAGGGTGTCCTGGGGCAGTATATAGATATGAAGGGAAGTAAAGAAATAACTAAAGGGTGGGAAGAGAAGAGAAGACAAGAGAAGAGAAGAGGAGAGAGAGAGAGAGAGAGAGAGAGAGAGAGAGAGAGAGAGAGAGAGAGAGAGAGAGAGAGAGAGAGAGAGAGAGAGAGAGAGAGAGAGACAAGGGAGGAGAGCAAATGATTAAATAAACGGAGGGATGAAGGGACTATAAGGGAAGGAGGGAAGGAAGCAAAGGAGACAGGTCAGAATGAAAGGATGGATGGAGGAAATTAACAACGCGGACACAGGAAGAATGAAAGAAACGAGAATAAATATGAGGCAAAATATAAGCCAGAAAAGAAACAAGGAGAACTATAAATAAATACGAAGATTTCAAAAAGACAAAAGAAACAAAAGAAACACGAAAGGATGGAGAGAGGAAGATAAGAAGGGGGAGGGAGGGAAAGAGAAAGGAAGAGAGGGAACGCGGAGGCAAGATTTAGTTTTGGGAGCCAGAAGGGGAGAAGCAACGGCCCTCTTTGATACGCGTCTAACCCTTCCTCTTTGTTTATTTGCCTTATTATAACGAGTCGCTAATTGTTCACCCAAGACTCTGCCTCCAACTCGGGCGTGGGAGAAAAACTGCGGGAGAGACAGACAGACAGACAGACAGACAGACAGACAGAGAGAGAGAGAGAGAGAGAGAGAGAGAGAGAGAGAGAGAGAGAGAGAGAGAGAGAGAGAGAGAGAGAGAGAGAGAGAGAGAGAGAGAGAGAGAGAGAGAGAAATTGTGAGTGCCAAGAGAGAGAGCTAGAGTGAGTGTGAGAGATAAACAAAAGACGTGGAGAAACAGAGATTTGTTGAGTTATGGATGCTTGATTAATCTCTCTCTCTCTCTCTCTCTCTCTCTCTCTCTCTCTCTCTCTCTCTCTCTCTCTCTCTCTCTCTCTCTCTCTCTCTCTCTCTAGCCCACTCTCTGATGCTCTCATATTTTTCTATCATGCTGAGACGCAGAGAGAGAGAGAGAGAGAGAGAGAGAGAGAGAGAGAGAGAGAGAGAGAGAGAGAGAGAGAGAGAGAGAGAGAGAGAGAGAGAGAGAGAGAGAGAGAGAGAGAGAGAGAGAGAGAGAGAAGGAGGTGGAGAGAGATGGTTCCTGTTTCTCACAGTATACGCATCACGGTCTCTGTCTGTGCTGCGTCTGTTCTGTCTTGATCTGCGCCTCCCAACACACATTATTAAGACGCGCCGAGAGCTAAACCTAACCTAACTTTCTTCTGCCTTTGGGAAGCACCGATGTTTACAAGTACCTGTGAGGAAGATGGGGAGGAAGATGGGGCGGTGAAGGGGAACGGGAATGAAGGGGGGGGAAGAAGAAGGGAAAGGTTTGGGAGGGGGTGATGAAGAGGGGGGCACGTTGTGGTATGTTTATGATGCAAATTAAGATGGTGTTTTTTTTTCCGGCTTTAACTCTCTCTCTCTCTCTCTCTCTCTCTCTCTCTCTCTCTCTCTCTCTCTCTCTGGGTCCACCTCCCAAAGACTACTACTACTACTACTTGCCAATCTTCTCTATTTACATTATCGATCTCTCTTCTTTTTTTCGTCTTCTTACTACTACTCTTTTTTCCTTCCTGCGTAAGACACCTGAAGGTACAGACGAACTCAACTCTCAAATCTCTCCTTGCGGTTGAGAATTTAGGTGGAGCAGGAGGAAGAGAGACGGGAAGAGGGAGAGGGAGGGTTAACATTTCTCTCCCCATCGTTCTCTCTCTCTCCCTCTCTCTCTTACATCTCAAGCATGCACCTGAAACGCTCCTTCGTCTGTCCCTCTCCCTCCCCCTGAGCATCCCAGCGATCACCTGCCAATCAGAGAAGCGCCTCGTCGCATTAAGAGGAGGGGCATCGGATCTGGCCACGCCCTCCCCAGACTCCTCAATTATCCTTCATTATCGAACTCGGAGTGATCTCACAAAATTGCCCCTCCTGCACGTCCTCAGAAACGCCTTCCTCTAAAGTATTAGTAAGCTGCGAGTGTGCTGTGTGCGAATGTACGTAAGTATCCTCCAGTACCCCCAGTATCCGCCGGTATTTCCCCCCCCAACCTTGGCCAGAAACCCCTAAAAAAAAAAGAGAGTAATGATCACCGAAACGTCGATAAGAAGGTTATGATAATGATTACTGGGCACAGGTTGGGTATCGGAGAACGACGCCTGCAGTAGTGGTTGGAGAGCATCGTCATGGCTACTCCAGGTCCAGTATTCTCTCCTCCTCCTCTTCTTCCTCCTCCTCCTCCTTCTTCTGGTTCTCGCAGCGGCCCGGCGGAAGACGTTTTTTTTTTCTTTCTTTTTTTTTTTTTTTTGCGAAGGTGTATAAAAATGTAGGAGCGGACGATCGGGTTTCGGCTCCCGTCTGACAGATGGTTGGCAGGGCGGCGCGGGAGTGTCTTGAACCAATGTGTTTATTATCCCACCGAGAGGATGATACTCCGCCCGCCCTCTCCCCCTCCTACCTCTCCGCGTCCCCTCCCTCCTCATTCGGTCTATATCCTCCCTCACTTACTCCCTCTATAGACATCACCACCACATTCGCCTTCCCCCCTCCTCCATAATAAGAGTTCCTGCCCCCACCGCGCCCCTCCAGCTTCCGGATCAGCCAGCAGCACCCTATTGCAACACTGTGGTCACCTCTGGTATTCGATATTCAGACTCACACGGCTCAGCGCACCCGGGGCATCCGTTTGCTGTTTTACTTCACTCATTTTCATGAGGGATCAATTGAGGAAATCAACAAATCGAAACAATATCAGTCATTTCCGTAACTTATTAGAGGAAACCAAAAAGCGAGACTATCATAATTTTCTAATTCTTTTTCTTTTTTGATCTGCAGGAGATGATATTCAAGGCTATTATTATTATTTTTTTCTTACTACGTGTAAAATGATAAGTTCCAAAAAAGACGGGCTGTTATTTTACATGAGTCATTTCCATAACTTGTTAGAGATCAACTGAGGAAACTAAAAAATCGAAACACCATCATATCACGACCTTTTTTCTTTTTTTTTTTACTTACAAGGGATGATATTCAAAACCATTATTATTTTTTTCTCTTATTTGGTGTACAATGATAAGCTCCCAAAGGACGGGTTGCTGTAGCTTTCCAATTCTGTTCCCTTTTAGTCGTTTCATGACACGCTGTTAACACTACTCCATGTGTTCCAACTTCTCATGCGTCAGGAATAATTTCTTCTTCATTTTGGTATTACTTTATTCAATCAATGCTTGAAATATTAGTTGGTCAATGAACAATTGTTTTGCACGTTAATTTCTTAGTACTGTAACTTTGGCTTCCTTGTAAAGGTTAGAATATAAGAAAAAAGATGAAGGGGAACAAAAAGAAAGAAAAGAAAAGACCGGAGAATTAGGAAAAGGACAAAAAGAAATAAAATAAGGGTGCCGGAAAAGAGGAAGCAGAGAAGTGAAAAAGAGACGGAGAGGTTAGGAGAAGGAACGAAATAGAGAGACAAGGGACGGGAGGGAGAGAGAAAAAGGGGGGGGAGAAAACTCTTGGATTACACACGCCAGGGTTTAGTGACGTCACCTGAGGCAGAATTACGCGGTTGGTCACTTAAGACAAATTATGAAGGTTTCTGGCGTTACACAAAGGGGAGAGTTTGCGTCCCACGTCCTTTTGGGGAGATTAGACCCAAGGGGAGTTTACTGACTGGCGAATATCAGATTATAAGATAAGGTCAAAGAGGTTACGTTACTCTGGGAATGATTAGATGTACGACTCGCCTTGGTCATCATATATACTTGGTCATGGCTGGGGTGTCATGTGGGGTCATGCAAGGTCAGGTCACGGGTCATAGGGAAGTTATAGGTTACAGTGTACAGGGAATATCTTTATACAGGTATTTATTTTTTCTGCAGGTAAAATTAAATAGAGATTATTTTTTTTCCTATCTTTATTCTTCGGTGTTTGTAGAAATTGGCTAAATAGAATAAACGACCAATAAATAAATGGAATGAAAAATAAAAATGCATTACTCAACTATAGGACCAAATCTCTCTCTCTCTCTCTCTCTCTCTCTCTCTCTCTCTCTCTCTCTCTCTCTCTCTCTCCACTTTCTTTCCCCACATCAATTCATTATCTTGATACACTCACACTTTAATTTCTTCATAATTTTACTAAATTTCTCACCGCACGCTTACTTGATATAAGTATCCTGAGTATGACTATTTTTTAAGTATTCTTTTTTTTTTTAGTTACTTACGACTCTTTGTAAAGTTTCAACGCTAAATAAACAAATAAATAAATAAATAATAATAATAATAATAATAATAATAATAATAATAATAATAATAATAATAATAATAATAATAATAATAATAACAGCAGCAACAGCAACCAAATCAACAATATAATGATAATGATAATAATAATAATAATAATAATAATAATAATAATAATAATAATATTAATAATAATAACAATAATAATAATAATAATAATAATAATAATAATAATAGTGATAACAACATCACCAATGGCTTACTATTTGATATTCCCACACATATACAAAGTGAGATAAGACTCTTGGGTGAAGACATCGTAGGATCAAATATGAGTTCGCGACCCTTTGTCAGAGTTTCCATTGACCCAAAACAGCGAGGCATCACGTACGTAATTTCCCCCTCTCACTATCTCACGTTGTCTACCCACGCATAACATTAAGAATATTCACACACACACACACACACACACACACACACACACACACACACACACACACACCACGTGAAATGGCAAAAAAAAAAAGGGGGGGGGGGGGAAAAGTTGCATATATTATTTTTTTGACAGTTTTCAACGAAGGCGAAAATCTTCCTTCATTTCAATCCTTGGGAGACGAGCAGAGAGGGAAATTTGCGATCGTATTAAAGGTTTTTCGTAATACTGAGGGCGAGTGCGATTTATGTGACGTTATCTTATGAAGCAAACTTGATTGTGGTAATTCCCTAAACGAACCTTTCACCCGCTCCTCCAAAATATAAGCATTATAATAATACAGCTTGGGGCGGCTCTGTAGGTTAGCGAGAAGAATTATATATTTACCGATTAAACCAAACGGCGCAGGTTCGCGGAGATGACAGGAATAATACTTACCGAGACGTCAATGAATGTGTGCACACTAAATGCCTCTCTCAAACACGCGTCGTGACGAGAGAACCACAGAACACTCACAATTTCTGCCTGTCTGGGCCGCGTCGGGGCTCTGTCACACACCACACACTCGAGTCGGGAGTGTGTCGCCGCCGCAGCAGCCGCAGCCGCCGCCGCCTCCCCTAGGTTTCAGATCGGAGGCCGTTGTCATTGCTATCACTGTGTGCCTCACTGATGCCTTGTGGTGGTAGGATTGTCTAGCACGGAGATCACTTAGGCTCTAACAACCCCCTCCCCATTTTACCAGCCGGCGGTAGTGTGGCGTGTGGGAGAAGAGGAACGCCCCTCATTTCTCCCTCCCCTTCTCCTCCCCCTCCTCCCATCAGTCAATTTGTATTATTTTGTGAGTGTGCTGCAGCAGGTGACTGTGTTGCAGACTGCTGCTGCTGTTGTTGCTGCTGCTACTACTGCTGCTAACTGTGGAGCGTAGCGTGACGCCCTGTGTATTTGCAGGTCCGGATCGCGGCCTCGTATGCTAGCGGGGCCCCTCCCTCCACAAGGGGTCCAACCCGGGGGGTCCAACCCGGGGGTGCCCAACCCGGGGGGCCCATCCCACCCTCCCCAGCGTAGTGATGTATGTATCCAGTCCTTGGATATTGGTTATTTATTTAGAGTAATGCAGTGTGCCGCACCTCCCGCAGCCCGGCGATAGAGGGATCGAGGGAGGCAGGCTGGGGGGCGGGTCACGGAGCAAGTGTACAAATACTCACTACTTTCCCGGCTCCTCCTCCCTCCCCCGCCTGCCTCTCGCTGGTCACCATCCCGCGGCTGTGGTCACTATCTGGTGCACCATCACTCAGCCTCACTGTAACCCGCCCACACCACATCCTAACCCTAAAAAAGTATATATATATTGCATCATTCAATATCTTTACTTCCACCCGAGAGAGTCCTAAAAGAAGGATATTTTTGTGATACAGCCTTTGTGCGGTCCATCTGGCAGAGCGAGTCGTGTGTAATATGAGGCGGTGTGACGTAGCCGAGGTCAGCAGGTAAGGTTACGGCTGCGGTCCCGGGGCAGTCCACCGTCTTCCGCGCCATTACCTGCACCGCGTCCGTTTCCCCGCACTCTGGCGCTGGCTTGGAATAGCACACTTTACTTCACTCTCACTCGGTGTCAATATTTAGTGGCGGTGAGTGTAAAATAATAATACTTAGGCTGACCTTCGAGATGCTGAGCTTGGTGGCCGCCGGGACCTTTGCGGGAGAGGGAGAAGAAAGTGCCAGGAAAGTTCCGAGTCTTCAAAGTCCCATAATGAAAATGAAGACGCCATCCGGAGCAATGAAGCGGTCAGTCCCACCTGATACCTGATATTGGCTACTAAATGGCTACTGGGAAGACGCAGCTCCTACCTCTCCTTCTCCTCTTCTTCCTCCTCCTCCGCTACCCTCCACGACCAGACCACCTACGGGCACCACCACCACCACTACCACCACCTCCTTCTTACCTACCCTCCGTTATAATCCATTTTAGACGATCATACTTTAGACACGATTGCCAAAGGCTCCGGAGGCCATGAAGGGAAAGGAGGAAGAGGAGACGAGGAGAGCCTTGGAGAGCCTTGGGGTGTGGTGGGGCAGAGGACAGCGGGGACTTGAGAGAGGCGTGGGTGGAGAGACAGGTCCGGAGTCAGGGAGGGGATGTCATGGGAAGGAGGAAGAGTAGGAGGAGGAGGAGGAGGAGGAGGAGGAGGAGGAGGAGGAGGAGGAGGAGGAGGAGGAGGAGGAAGGGGATAGACCAGGGACATGGCGAAGGAAGATAAGAAGAATCCTGATCTTTGCTGAGGAAGGTGAGAGGAAGCTGGGACGATGCAGTGGACAAAAAAATAAGTTGGGGGGAGGAGGAAGACTTAGTGGTGAGATGGGGAGGTGGAAGAAGGTTTGAGAGGGAGGGAGGGAGGGAGGGAGGGAGGGAGGGAGGGAGAGAGAGAGAGAGAGAGAGAGAGAGAGAGAGAGAGAGAGAGAGAGAGAGAGAGAGAGAGAGAGAGAGAGAGAGAGAGAGAGAGAGAGAGAGAGAGAGAGAGAGAGAGAGAGAGAGAGAGAGTCGCAAAGGATGGATGAAGACAGGAAGTGGGATTTTGCAAGGGAAACAAGAGAAGATGAGAAGGGAAAGCATTATAAGGATTAGCTAACAACACGACACTTTATATACAAAAAGGATAAAGGGGTGGATAGAGAACCAACACGACACAATCATAAATAAAACGACAATTATAAGAACGAGATAAGAAGAGAGTAAGTACCAGTCATAAAAAATACAGAGAGGCACAAAAAAAAAAAGATTGATAAAGGGTTTCAGCATTTCTCTCAGGGCTCAACTTGATAGCAACAAAAAAGAAGCATAGATAACACAACTAAGGCTTCGTTCTTTGAGAGAGAGGGAGAGGGAGAGGGAGAGGAGGAGGAGGAGGAGGAGGGAAGAAGTCAACATCGTGTCTTGAGTTACAACCCGAAAAGCTGAGAGAGAGAGAGAGAGAGAGAGAGAGAGAGAGAGAGAGAGAGAGAGAGAGAGAGAGAGAGAGAGAGAGAGAGAGAGAGAGAGAGAGAGAGAGAGAGAGAGAGAGAGAGAGAGAGAGAGAGAGAGAGAGAGAGAGAGAGAGAGAGAGAGAGAGAGAGAGAGAGAGAGAGAGAGAGAGAGAGAGAGAGAGAGAGAGAGAGAGAGAGAGAGAGAGAGAGAGAGAGAGAGAGAGAGAGAGAGAGAGAGAGAGAGAGAGAGAGAGAGAGAGAGAGAGAGAGAGAGAGAGAGAGAGAGAGAGAGAGAGAGAGAGAGAGAGAGAGAGAGAGAGAGAGAGAGAGAGAGAGAGAGAGAGAGAGAGAGAGAGAGAGAGAGAGAGAGAGAGAGAGAGCGCAACCAAATCGCCTCACAAAACCACACCAAGTCCCTTTGTAACATCTCGACGTAGCTTAGACTCCTCAATGTCCAAGTCTCAAGGTAGCGAGAGAGGCGCCTTGTGTGATGATAATTAAGGAAAGGATAAACAAGAGAGGAATTCAGGCAAGGAAGTGAGAAGTAGAGTAATGGACAAAAGTAGATTAAATTGTTGCACTTTCACAGTTTTTTTTTTTAATCACAAGGCTTTTTATTTTTAATCTTTTGAAAATCTCCTTAGAAATCTTGAAAACTGATGTGTATGGGAAGACCGCTAAAAACATTAAAAATGAAGGTATTGTATAACTTTACTATTAATGTAAGGTAACGTACGATTGATAATGCGGACTCATAAGTCTCTCGTGAGCGTGGAATCTTGCATCTATAAATCAAGGTCGAGAAAGGTGTGGACGTGGTTCCCTGCATGGCTTGTTGTGGCTCGGCTTTACGTTTTCTTTCATTAACTCTCCTTGGTTTCATGTCATACTAAGCAAACACTGACGCTTCCTGTTTCTCACAATACGTTGCGGGGACTGGATATTTCAATAATGCTTAAGGGACAAGGATAAGGGTACGTACTAAGAAGGGGACAGTGGGAGGGTCGAATGTACGCGAGAAACACGATACAAGGGGGAACCAAGGAAAATTGTAGTGTAGAAAAGTACTCTTGTCATCGCCAGCGGGTAACTCATCTCGGAGGAGTAACTGACCACTTATTAAGTTACATCCTACGCTGCCCTCACCGCCGTCCTTCCTCTGGGCCGTCCTCCCCACAAGCCTCTTTGCACTTATTCCTTATTCCTCCCACTTCCTTCCATCTTCCTAAACCTTCCACCTTGCACTTACCAATTCCTCATTCTTCCTACGTCCATCCCATTTTCATAGACACTCTTTCTTATCACTCACCAATCCTTCATTAATCATATGCTCTGCCATCTCCTTCCTAGATCCTTCCCTTATCTCCATACACTCTTTAATTCCATCGTTTCTTATATGTTCTTCCTTATACTTAGGCCTTTCTCCTCACCATCCTTCCTTACACTTATCAATCTTTAATTTCTCTTTTACGTTCTTCCATCTCCTTCCTCTCCTTCCCTACTTAAACTCGCCAATTTTTCATTCCTCCTACGCCTTACATTCCATATCCTTCATAGTCGCTCTTTTCCACCACTCATTATCTCCATGTCCACACATACATGCACACACACACACACACAGACACACTTATCGATAGCTTACGCACCTCATCCAGCCTTGACCAGTATTTTGAGCCACTTTACGCCTTTTTCACCCACTCCTTTACGCCCAACACCTCTCCCCTCTTCCTCACACCTTCCCCTCATTCCCATCTCCCATTAAACCTTATAGAAGCTTCCCCACTGGCGCCTAGGTAGGAGATGGGGATATTAGGAGACGTAAGAGGAACGTGAGCAAAATGGTGGAGAGAGAGAGAGAGAGAGAGAGAGAGAGAGAGAGAGAGAGAGAGAGAGAGAGAGAGAGAGAGAGAGAGAGAGAGAGAGAGAGAGAGAGAGAGAGAGAGAGAGAGAGACGAATAAAGTACATGATTAAAATGAAAAAAAAAGTATTTTCTTAGTACAAAAGTACAAATAACTCCCAAAATCACGGAGAGTAAAAAAAAAGTGTTTCCTCAGTACAAAAGCAAAAATAATTCCCAAAATGACCAAGAGGGTAAAGAAAAAATAAAGGTTTTCTAAGTACAAAGGCAAAAAAAAACCCTGCCCCCAAAATCTTCACTTTCCCACCGCTAGATGTCACCCCGACCGAGCAAACAAAAGCGGCAAACCGATTCTAAATGACTTAATAAAAGACCATCCATTACCCGGGAGAAAAGAGACACACGTGCGACCCCCCAAAAAAAGTAAAAAAAAAAAAAAAAAAGAGTAAAAAAAAACAGTACTAACAGGAAATCAACCAATGAGAGAAAAGAAAAAAACAGAACAAAGAAAATAAAAAAAATAAAACAGGAAAAGAGTGTAACGCTGCGTAGTAGGGAAAGAAAAATGACCATCGATTCTAACTCTTTTCACCTCTCGTATTTCACATTCGGGCGGACGGAGGGAGAGGGAAGGGAGAGAAAGAGAAAGAGAGAGAGGGAGAGAAAGGAGGTTGGGGACAGTGGGCAGAAGGGGATGAGGCTTGAAAAAAAAAAAAGGGGTAATATTTTTCCACTAAATAATGTGTCTTTATATAAGGTTGGTCTCACACGCGTCCGAGTCTAGAATCATATTAACAAGTCGGTAAAGTAAATGGTCACATCTGGACAAAGGGGGGAGAGGGGAAGAGAAAGAAAGGGAAGAGGGAGGGGAGAGAGAAGGGAGAGAGGAGGTTAGAGAGGGGTAAAGGAAATCTTTCTTGTTATTGTTATTATTTCTCTCTCTCTCTCTCTCTCTCTCTCTCTCTCTCTCTCTCTCTCTCTCTCTCTCTCTCTCTCTCTCTCTCTCTCTAAACAAGAACAGTCGTCACCAATGGAATATACGATTTTATTATTAGCCCACCATAAGTGAGAGGAAAGGGGAGAAGGAGAGGGAGAGGGAGAGAATATAAGGGTTTCTGGCGATAAAAATTTCTCGTTTATTTCCTCACTTGGGATTTGTTATGGTTTTTATGACAATTTTTTTCCCACTTTTTCCCTTTTATGAAGTAATTGTATACGCCTATTTCTTTTTTTCTTTCCACTTCCCCCTCAACTTTTGTTTTCGGCGGATTTTCTTATTTTTCTTTTTTTGTGTGTGTGCTTTATGAAGCGTTTAATTTTTTAAATGATGCTTTGTGACAAGTTTTTTTTTCTTTTTTAATGTTAATACGTATGCTGGTCTAGTGTGTGTGTGTGTGTGTGTGTGTGTGTGTGTGTGTGTGTGTGTGTGTGTGTGTGTGTGTGTGTGTGTGTGCTGAGTCACGCTGCTGCTGCTCCTACACTAAATGGATCGATAACACGGAGAATATTTTTGCGATATATCTTTTTTTTCTTCTCTCTCTCTCTCTCTCTCTCTCTCTCTCTCTCTCTCTCTCTCTCTCTGAAGATCATTGCTAGTCCTTTGATGGCGCGAGGACAGCGACGCTTCAATAATTAGCAATGACCGGGCACTTCACGGCCGCTGCCCCATCGCGCTCCACTCCACCCTGCCCCACTCCCTTTCACCCTTGCTATCCTCCACTACTCCCGCCTGGTCCACTCAGCATCGCACGCCCTTCCACCCTATCCCCGCTCCACTCCCTCCACTCAGCATCATTCGTATTTCCTGGCAAGCTCTTCTTCATCTTTATTTTCTCCCATCCAGCTTTTATAGTTTAGGAATCGTGTGGTTTAAGTAAATATGTGGCGAATTATTGTTGGTTCTACTTTTTTTCGTTTATTAGTGTGGAATTTATGGCTATTGGTATCTAAACTAATTAACTATACTAATCTAATCTAACGTAACCTAACTTAACCTAACTAAACTTAACCTAACCTAAAATAATGCATGTTCCTATCTAACTTATGACTATTACTACTACTACTACTACTACTACTACTACTACTACTACTACTACTACTACTACTGGAGTAAAAACATAACTTCGCCTTGTGTCATTTCTGCGAAGCGTTACATATTTCTCCCATATTTCATGCCCCAAACTTTGAACTTCTTCGAATTCCACATTAAACCTCAAGATTATGCTTAATACGGCTTGCGACAAAAAAAAAAAAAAAAATGAGAGAGAGAGAGAGAGAGAGAGAGAGAGAGAGAGAGAGAGAGAGAGAGAGAGAGAGAGAGAGAGAGAGAGAGAGAGAACAAAATAAAAACATACTACTGCCACACACACACACACACACACACACACACACACTAATACCACATCACCACACGACACACCACAAAACAAACCACAAATTTACTTCAGTCGTCTCGTCACAATACCACAATCCCACCACACATTTGGTTTCAAGTTACCTCACCCCTCACTTTCCCCTCCCCTTCCCTCCCCTCACCCCTCACTCATCCTTCCCTCAGTAGTTAGATGGTTCCTCTTCTCCCTCCGTCTCTCTCTCTCTCTCTTCTTCCCCTCTTTCTTAACTTGTGACCATTTTTTGCCTTTACTTTTGTGTGGCTTTCCTTTTCCCTCTCTCACCTTTCCTTCATTTTCTTTTATATTTCTAATCTATTCCTCTCTTTTCTCTCGCCTCTCTTTTGCTGTATGTTCTTCCCTTTTATTTCATTACCCCTCATTATCTCTCTCTCTCTCTCTCTCTCTCTCTCTCTCTCTCTCTCTCTCTCTCTGGCTCCTCATCCTCTTCAGGCACCCTCCCATTCCTTTCCTCTTTTCATCCACTTTCCCATATCCTTTTTTCCCCTTCCACGCATATGTTTTAAAAAGCTGAGTCACGCTTGAAGAAAGAAGAGCGGGGGGAATCGATAAGACGGAAACCCTACTCGTAAACTTCTCATTGACGACTATCAAAGCATTAGCGATTTTCTCTCTCTCTCTCTCTCTCTCTCTCTCTCTCTCTCTCTCTCTCTCTCTCTCTCTCTCGCCAGGCACTGACCAACACTCGCAGTTTCCTCGTCATTAATCCCAATAAGATTAATCAGTGTCGCACTAAGAATATAAATCAATGTCTGTGAGAATTTACTTATTTATTTATTTGAGTAGGGAAATCAGTCGATAATTTTATTTATTGTCTGTCTGTCTGTACGTCTGTCTGTCTGTTTTTGGTGCTTATCTTTTTTTCCCAAGTTATTTTTATAATTCTATTTACCTGTATCTGTTTACCTCGTTTTTTTTTTTTTAATTCTTATCTATCGATTATCTGTCTTTGTTTGCTTCTGTCTGTCTCTCTGTATGTTTGTCAGTCACGGGTGTTTATCACTCTGCTTGTCTGTTTTATATATCTTTCCTTTTATCTGAATCCATTTTATTCTATCTATCTGACACTGATTCTCTCTCTCTCTCTCTCTCTCTCTCTCTCTCTCTCTCTCTCTCTCTCTCTCTCTCTCTCTCTCTCTCTCTCATCCATTTATGGAAACCAGTTCTCTCTCTCTCTTTCTCTCTTCCCTCCCTGCTACATTTCAATTACCTGAGTGTCAAGTCAAACGTTAATTAGTACAGCTGCACCTCTAATTTACCTGCGTATCATTCCCAAATATCACAGCGAGCCGCAAAAACCGCAATTGCTCTAAATATAATATGAATACCGCGGGAAGCGAAGTTTTTACACAAATTGATCGATAAGAACCGGACGTGGCTGCAAGGTCTGAGTACTGGGTGACGCGGCATCCCTGTTCGATTCCACTCATTATGACTTTAGCGGGATTCAGGTGTTGGTGAGAAAAACTGGGGTTAATAACGAGTAATCTACTTTCCACACACAAAAAGATGGTCGTTGTGTAACACTGAAAGTTTGGCAGTCTAGCTTTTCGATTGTAGTTTTATCATTTGGCTTCCTTTGTTTAGTTTTTATTTATATGTAGTAATTAACAGCACAAACATTGAGTTCCTTCAAAGTAACAGAATATTGACAAGTGTAGTGCTTTCAGAATCAGAAATATCTCAATAAACACAGTATTTGATTTTTTATAGTGTTGTAAATATGTCTTTCTTTCTTCTTCTGTAATCTGTATCGCTGTTCCTCACTAGTCTAGCAAAATAGTTCTTTCGTTACACACTCAATTACCTTCACTGAATTTACCGTAATATCCAAACATAGTGAAATATATAACCCAGGAAAACATCCATCAACTCATCTTTCTCATCCCGCCAAAGAAGTTCTCGTGAGATGATAATTAATAACCACGGGGACGCGACGCCTCTCCTGCAGCATTATGATTAAGAGATCTGGCTGGGAATCACTGGCGGAGGAGGAGGAGGAGGAGGAGGAGGAGGAGGAGGAGGAGGAGGAGGAGGAGGAGGAGGAGGAGGAGGAGGAGGAAGAGGAAGGGGTGGGCGGGGTGGGTGGGAACCTCGCACGGGAAGGCAGCCGGGCGGGCATAAAGCCGAGGCCAGGACATTAAAAGGCGATCGGAATTCCATTAAAACGGCCTCACGGTGGGGGAGAATTATATGTTTCCTCCCTCAGAAGAATAAGAAGGGTTCCCAGCCTAATGCAGTGACGAGGCTGCTTTGGATGGCATCGATTTTGTCATTACGCTGTAGGTTCCTCTTCTTCCCCTCCTCCCGTTACGTGCCCGTCCACTTCTCCTCCTCCTCCTCCCTTTCCTCTTCCCCTTCCCCTCCTCTCGCTTCGTGCCCGTCTGCTTACTCCTCCCTTTCCTCTTCCCCTTCCTCTCCTCCCGCTTCGTGTCTGTCCACTTCTCCTCTTCCTCCTCCTCCCTTTCCTCTTCCCCTTCCCCTCCTCCCGCTACATGAGCATCCCCTTCTCTTCCTCCTCCCCCTTTCCTCTTCCCCTTTCCCTCCTCCCACTACGTGCCCGTCCACTTCTCCTTTTCTTCTTTCCCATCCCCTCCTCCCGCTCCGTACCCGTCCACTTCTCCTCCTCCTCCTACTTCCATTTCTAATGCCCCGCCCTTCCTTTTAAAAGTTCCCTTCAGCACATCACTTAATGTCATGGGTTAACATAAATTATTTTGACAGGTTTACATTATTTGATTTTGCTTGTTTCGTATAATTTTAAGCACGTGCCAATGCATGTGTAATTCTAGCAATTTTCTAGCACATTATCGGATTTCCAGCTTTGTCACTTTACATTTACCCCTTACGATAGATACTCTTTTTTTCTCTCCAACCTAAAATAATTTCACGGCGCGGCGAACACAACTCAGGTACTCGTGACAGGGAAAAAATACACAACAATCAATTTGAAATAATCAATCGTGCAACATAGAGACGTGAAAAACAGGAATGGCAACACGTCAGACGAGGAGACAAAGGTAAAGGTAGCAGAGCCGATATCCTTGGAACACCTGCGGCTTGATATAACATTATCCTCACCAGCGGGGTCAGGTACAGGGGGCGGGGAGGGACGGAGGAGGCGGGTGACTTAGGGTGGTGGCAGGGTCGGGGTAGGAGGAGGGGATCACCTTGGCACCTGTTTACTGAGGGCCACCGCGGGAGACACACGCATGAGAGAAATTTTACACCCTTTGTATGCTTTTGTTCGTCCGCCTTCAGCGAGGCAACTCTTCCCAAACAAAACACTTTTATCAGGTGGAGTGTGGCGTGTGCAGGCGTGAAGAAAGGCGGGTGTGGGAGAGTAAGGGAAAGGAAAGTAAGTGTTATGGAGAAAGTAGGGGAAGAAAAGGGAAAGAGAGAATAGGGTAAGGAAAGGTAATGGAAAGGAAAATGTCTTATGTAGAGGGTAAGGGAAGAAAAGGGAAAGAGAAGTGAGTGTGAGAAGACAATAAGGGAAGGTAAGGGAAGGTAAGGGGAAGGAAAGAGGAGTAAGAGTATGGAAAAGAAAGATGGGTATGAAAAAAAAAAGTAAAGGGAAGATGAGAGAATGGGGAGGGTGTGAGTAGAAATTAAGAGAAGTTGAAGGAAAGGGAAGTTAGTGAAATGATGGAAAGGAATAAAAGGTGGAAGGTAAAAAGTGTGAGTGATTTGCAACGTTCCTGATATTGATAAGGTGATAAGGATGGGTTCTAGGTGAGAGAGAGAGAGAGAGAGAGAGAGAGAGAGAGAGAGAGAGAGAGAGAGAGAGAGAGAGAGAGAGAGAGAGAGAGAATGACTCATAACAACTAAACGCGTGACAAAACACCCAAATTCGACAGAGAGGAAAGAAAGAAAACGGTATCATGAATCACCTGCGTCGGGAGCTAAAGGACAGAAGGTGGGCGGCAGGACCGGACACCAGGAACAAGTGAACAAGTTGCTGATTAATTCCATCTGTCGGAACACCGGGACACGCTCGGCTCGGCGTCACCAGGGGAATCGAAGGCCGTCAGCGCGCTCAAAGGAAAACGTATTCACCTCATGATAATAAAAGTTTAACCCCTCGCCACAATTTTCTTTCCGGATGTCAATCAGCGGGGACAGTGACAAAGAGATATGCAATGAACGGGTGTGGGTGTGTCTCTCGTCTCTATCAATTACGTTCAGCACATTCAGGTTCTGTGTTCTTTCTTCCCTTCTCATCCTTTCTTCTCCCTTTCCCGTCTCTTTTCCTCTTTATTTGTCCCTATTCATCATTTCTTCTCCATTTCCCTTCTCTCTATTTCTCTTAATTTGTTCCTTTTCGTTCTTCTCTCTTTCCCTCCTCTCTATTCCTCTTTATTTGTCCCTTCTCCTTTCTTCCCTTCTTCATTTTCTTTTCTCCCTATATTCCCTTTTCCGTGTCCTTTCTCCCTTCTTCCTCATTCTCTTTTCCCGATATTCCCTTTCTGTGTCTCTTCTCCCCTTATCCTCTTTTTTCTCTCTTTTCTCTCATAGTTCCCCTCCTGTTTCTCTTGCTGCCATCCTCTCCTTTCTCCCCCTTTCTCTTTTCCTATTCTCCTTCTATACCCTCTTTCTCTTCTCACTTTTTGTCCTCTTTTCTCTCTCATGGTTCGCCTCCTGTTTCTCCAGCTCCCATCCTCCCCTCTCTTCCTCTTCCCCCTTCCCTTGCCCTAGTGTTCATTGTAAACATGACGCAAGTATTGCCAGATGACTCCCCCCTTTTTCTCCTCTCTCCTCCACCTTCCTCCCATCTCTCCCTCCTCCTCTCCCTCTCTCCGCCACACTCCGTAACCCGACACCATTTCTTTCCCTCATTGTCGTTCACGTCATAAACTGAAACGCAATGAGTAAAAAAACAGAAAACGAAAAAACGCGCGTGTTTGGCTGGAAACTAAAACATCAATAAGAACGATTTAGCAATAGCGTTATCAGCGTTTTGGTCGTTATCTCTGTTATCAGCAATATGAGTGTTACCCCGGCTGAAGGGAGAAAGGGAGAGGAAGCGGCTGAGACAGAGAAGCCGCCGCCACAATGTTTAACAAAGAAGATTGAGAGGACAAGGGCGACGAGACTCAGCGCACCGGGACCCTAAACGAAACACTGGAGTGAAATAGTCCAGATGTGATTGGGAAAAAAAAGCGAGGGAACGGAGAGAGAGGTGAGGGGGTGGGGGCAGGGGTGTTTACTCTGGGCGCGCGGCACATGTGGTGTGTAAAGGGTGAAATGTGAAAATCATCGAGTAATGCCATTGTGTTCCACCGGTCGTATGGGAAAGTGACCAGCTCCATGGGGGTCCGTTCTCGCTCTCTCTCCGTCCTCTCCCTCTCTCCCGCCCTCCCGCTCTCCCCTTGCACTCATGGCGCTCGGAACATGCAGACAAAAAAGTAATGTAATTCTAAGCCATTTTGAATTTTAGTGCACCGACGTGTTTAAGTTCACTGCCACTCTGTGTCTGGCGGCGTGAGTGATTGGCGCGTCACTGTACGGTGGTCGCTGCCAACACGAGGAACGGGCCGCGTGCTGCCTAAGTGTTGCGAAGACTTGCGGGGAAGTGTCAAGCCGAGATGTTCGCTTCAGGGGTTGTGATGCCCTTTGTGCTGATGATTACAAACACACATAAATCTTAGTACAAGATGAATGTTAAAGTTTTAGCTCATAAGATTGAAAATTTGCTTTCAATATAATGATGTGTCCGCTCTATTCACACCATTATTGTTCTCTCCCCCACAGGCCGGGACGCCCGCCCAAGCGACCCCACGAAATCATGGGTATGGGCGGCCTGCCTGGACCCATGGGCCCTGGAAACCTACCTCCCCCACACCTCTCCCCAGAGGCACTAATGGCTCTCAAGAAGACGCGCATGGACGCCAGGGATTTCCCGCCATTCATGAACGGCGGCGTGCCAGGTGAGTGGCGGCGTCGCTGCGTGTTCTTAGCGGGTACAGGAGAACAACAAATGCCTCACCTACCCCTTGCTATTCACTCATAGTCGCCTTTTCAATCCCTCCAGACGGTGACATGGAGAAGTCTCCTCTTCTCTCCAACGGGTACAACCCCCCACCCAAGGGCCTCATGGCACAATACATGGCACTCAACGGTGGCATGCCCCACCCCGCCCTGCTGGCACACACGGGGTTGCCCCTACCGCCTCATCCCGCCCCATGGGCCGCCCACGCCGCCGAGCACCCCTTCAAGAACGGCCCTCACCCTGACAGCCTGGCACGGTGAGTTTCGCTGCGACCCGTCACCATACACCTCCCTCAGTGCTCACACACCACACTCACTCTCTCCTGAGTGCGTCACTAGTGTGCTCATTATTCTAGTCCATAAAGCTCCAACATTTATGAATAATTTTCGTTATCACGAGGTACATTGCAGTTCCCTATATGTACCACTAACTTTCCATTAAAAATTCTATTGCTTCCATCATACCGAGCTATTGACAAGCTTCCAACAATCATAATTATTTTATCCTTTCATACACACCACCATTATCATCGCCATCACAACTATTACACCGTGACCACCACCACCACCACCACCATCACCACCACCACTACATAACCAACAAACAACAATAACATATGAAAGCTGTTGCATGACAAATCACAACAATAGTTGCAACAACAACAAGAAATCCTTTCCACTGGTTAATTAGTCACTGTTTTATCCCCTCCCTTTTCTTTTTTCACCACTGGGCTGTCGCAACCCGCCACAGCCCGCCGCCTCACCCTGGCCTCCTCTGCTTCAGGTCGATGGTGTGGGAGAACTGTCGAGCTTCATACGACGAGGTCCTCAAGCACTTGGAGAGGTGAGATAGCCCCTGTTTCTTTGCTTGACATGACCTGTGCACCGTGACTATTTGTGACTAATCCACACTAGCACCACACTAGCTCAGGAAGGTTTGCTTGCCTGTTGGGTGTCCAGGTGTAGTATTTATTTATTACTGCATATTCAGGTCACAAAGGTTAGTTCGATTCACTTGCGGGTGGTTCAATTGCGCTGAAAGATGAAGCGGCGGTCAGCAGGTAAACCGGAAAGCACACAACCAAGGCGCCTACGTCGACACGCCGCTGAGCTACATATATACACTCACAATGAAAGTAAAATGTCATTAATGAAGGGTATACATAAACAGGAGATACATGACGGTGGTGAATTTGACTTGTGAATTCATACGACTCAAAAAACATACCAAGCTATAAAGATGATCTAGACACCTTGCACTATATAACGTAAAAGCTTATAAAAAAAGTTGACTTAAATATAAAGAGTAACATTTAGCAAGTGGATTCAGAGTGAGTGACAGTTTATAGCTTGAAGAAAAATCCTATAGATGCCATCGAAAGGGTTAACTGTCAACCATGAGAAAGTTATGTTTATCCAAGTTAAGCTCTAAATCATGAATTTTGAAAGATGACAAAAATAAAGTCGGAGTAATTAACTAACCAATATCTAAACTGACAACAACAACGACAACAACGACAACAACAACAACAACAGCAACAACAACAAAGACATACACAGTGATAAAGCCAAACGTAAAACTTAAAAAAAAAAACCCGCAGCAACAAGAAACTGCTACAGTGAAATAGTGAGAACAATTAATTTGGGAAAAGAAAGAAAAAACTAAGATTAAGTTTAAAAAAAAAGCAGGCACGTGTCCAAGAATAATGATGATAGCCGAGAGAGAAAGAGAGAGAGAGAGAGAGAGAGAGAGAGAGAGAGAGAGAGAGAGAGAGAGAGAGAGAGAGAGAGAGAGAGAGAGAGAGAGAGAGAGAGAGAGAGAGAGAGAGAGAGACTCCTTTATCGTAAAGTACTGCTTGGTTTTTACAGTAATTTATAGTACAATTTTCACACGCTTGCTGTACTTTAAGAGAGTTTTCCATCTAATTTGTCATGCATTATATAATTTATGGGCAGCGCTAGGTATAGCCAGGCTGGGGAGGGCGGGAGGCAGAGGGACGGGAGGAGGACACTGGGGGAGAGGTTACAACAATACCCCGCTGGCTCTGCTGGTCTAATATACTGTCAGGAAAATTTATTCGCTAACCCATTAACATCCTGACCAAAGTAAAGATTGTGGCTCAGATAACAAGTTTTGAGGCTCACAGTGAAGACTCGCAGGTATTCCCGTGACACTACTACTACTACTACTACTACTACTAATACTACTACTACCACCACTACTACTACTACTACCACTACTATTACTATTACCACCACCACTACTACTACTACTACTACTACTACTACTACTACTACTACTACTACTACTACTACCTAGTTATAATAAAAACAATAATATTATGAGTAAAGACAAACAGTTACACGTCATTATGAAACTTCGTGGTCTAAAAGGCATTGTTTAGCGAAAACGAGAGAGAGAGAGAGAGAGAGAGAGAGAGAGAGAGAGAGAGAGAGAGAGAGAGAGAGAGAGAGAGAGAGAGAGAGAGAGAAAGGTAAAATACACATCCTGCTTGCGAGCGAAATTTACGTTGGAAGTTTTCAGAGAAGCTATTTGCACGTAGCCAGTAGTTACGCTTGTTAGGCGACTGCCGGGTGGTGTTTACGACCCGAGAATGAGGTCTCGTGTATATATTAAAAAAAATAAGAATAAAGAAAACAGGATTCTAATTGCCACACATGGACGACAGAAAGTGTGCAGGTGTGCTACGGAGGAGGAGGAGGAGGAGGAAGAGGAGGAGGAGGAGGAGGAGGAGGAGGAGGAGGAGGAGGAGGAGGAGGAGGAGGAGGAGGACATTTAAGAGAATATATATCGCATCGTTATAATTCCGCCGTCAACACTTCATTTCTGTAGACTGATTTAGATGCTGCCGATACTGGCTCCTCTCTCTCTCTCTCTCTCTGCTCCTAATGCCTACTAAGAAGGAAAACACAAAGCCACTCTTTCATAAGTTTGTCTCACGTGGTGTGTGTGTGTGTGTGTGTGTGTGTGTGTGTGTGTGTGTGTGTGTGTGTGTGTGTGTGTGTGTGTGTGTGTGTGTGTGTGTGTGTGTGTGTGTGTGTGTGTGTGTGTGTGTGTGTGTGTGTGTGAAATCCTTGCTTATCCTTTCTCGGCTTTGTTTCAGCATTTCCCTCCCTTTGTTTTTTACTATAATTTTTCATTAGTCTATATTAGTCTATAGGTGTTCTTCCCCAATGAATGAAAAAATAAAAATCTTTCTTTACACGCCTTCTCTTCTCCTGTTCCTTGTGAATTCTACATAATAACATGAATTAATATTTTTACGGCAGACAATTGGTTAAAATGGATATAAAATTCGGATATAAGAATGAATTAAACTATAACTGAAGGGGAGAAATAATGTATACATCGCATTTAGGAAATCCTGGAATGGCTATACATAATATCAAGATGACTCGTGCATGCATATCTGGCTTTCAACACACCTACTTAGAAAAAGAAGAAAAAAAAAAAAATGAAACAGGTTATCTTCATCCAATTCTTTTCTCCTGATAACAAATTGCACCTAAGTAGCATAATATTCTTCAGCACATAATATCAATGCATCCTTAAAATTTGTTCGCATTATTTGCAAGATGTAAATGAGGAGTGAGGTTAAGAAAAGTGTATATATATTTACCGCGAAGGACGAATGAACAGTTAAATGGCTATAAAATCAAGTAGTGCCTGTGGGTGTGTGGTGTGTGCGGCATTTAGGCAGCGCCCATCAGCCCGGTCCGCGTGGGGAGGAAGCCTCACGCAGCCGCCTCACGGGGCTTCACCCGGCAACTTCGTATACTGGCGGCGAGTGAGTCTTAGCGGCAATATTTCACTCACTGGTGGACTCAACTTTCCATTGTCTGAACCACGGCGCATGAGTTTCCTTAAGCTAAGAAGTGAATGAGTAAATCTACCTATTTCCCTACTTATTTATCAAAGGAAGTATGTAAGTTATCTATTCAGCCATCTACCTTTCTATCCAATTATGTCTGTTCATCTACCCGTATACATATATATATATATATATATAAAGAAGAAAATTACCACATGACACAGCATCGCTATTCCGTTCTCATTACCAGATACGTAACTACCTGTCATTACTTGTCTCTAATAAGCAGACCACATATAAGGCATAGGTAGGTGGGAAGTGACAGGTGCTCATTAGAGCAAAGCAGGATATCTATCTTCTTGCTACTGGTCTTATTTGGTCAGTACACCTGTCTGGAAATAACTACTGTAATAATTGGTATTAATACCGTAGTTAAATGCTAAAGATTGGCGAGTGAAGTCTTGCAGTCCTGCGTGGCAGTTCGCTTCCAGGTGGTGGCTGCTGTACTGTAAGGTAAACTCTAACTTGGATAAAAAATGCATGAGAAAATTAAGAAAACTTGTTAAATACAGTATTTTAACAACATAGACAAATGTTAATCTTCGGTAAAAAAAAAAGTTTTGCGTTTTTATCACTCAGGTTTACACCAGGTTAGAGTTTTCTCAATAGCACCACCTGGCCACACCGAGAGGAGGGAGGGGAAGGGAAAGGAAGAGAAGGGGAAGGGAGGGGGAAGGAAGGGCAGCTTGACAAATGCACCTGAGGACGTTTCAAGATCGAGATGGACAGTTTAATTGGTAGTGACTGGCGAACGGAAGCCCCCACGGTCACCTCAAGGCCTTCACTCCCATCACACTAAAAGTAATGGTGGCCAGCTGGGTTCCTAGGGTGGTCATGGGAAGGAGAAACTGCAAGGCTGTCAGGAGAACAGGGACCACCTCAAGGTCTTCTCTTCCATCTAGGTAATAATAATGGTGACCAGAGAGGTTCAAGTAGACACGAGGAGGAAAAATGTAGCAAAATTAAGCGACCACAGACGGATTTTTTTTTCTTTTTTACGGATCTTTTCCTACTTAATATGTAGAAGTGTTTTTTCTGGGGTTACTAAGCGACCACACACACACACACACATATATATATATATATATATATATATATATATATATATATATATATATATATATATATATATATATATATATATATATATATATATATATATGGAAGAGATTGTTCAAGGATTACAAAACTAACAAAAAACTTGATTATTGATCCTCAAAATTGCTGAGAATGAACCTTCGCAAATTTACTTCTACGGTGTGTTGATATGTCTCTCTTTAAATAACAAAGTCTAAATTAGATAAGAAAAATAAAGAAAGGTAAAGTTAGGCAAAATTCCATAGGTGAACGAGTGAAGATAA
>NC_087166.1:7895000-7900000 GCF_035594125.1 Scylla paramamosain
CAGGCAGATACATACACGTGGATAAAGAATGGTGACGCGTACAGATGGATATAAACAGGTGATTACACACAAGCTGATACGCAGGTGAATTGGACAGACATATACAGATAAGTTTAGGAAACCTGTCGTTTAAATTACCTTACCTAACTTGACTGGAAATGACTTCATGCTATGGTTGATTTTATCCTGGTGAAATAGGAAGTAATGACTAAACTGAGTGTATATTTCTTTCAAGAGATAAGTGTAAATTCAGTTTATGAGGAAAAAAATAAAGAAATATCCTCCGAATCGATTTCAAAGACACGACACTAGAAAAGTGTGTGTGTGTGTGTGTGTGTGTGTGTGTGTGTGTGTGTGTGTGTGTGTGTGTGTGTGTGTGTGTGTGTGTGTGTGTGTGTGTGTGTGTGTGGCATTTATCGCCTATATGTGTCGTACTCAAACATGTAGTAAGGAGATAGTTGATACTCTCCTTACTTGGTAGTGAATCTCTCCTGCCGCGGGGCGTGTGTCACCTGGGGACCACATATCTCAGGTGCGTGGAGTACAAACACCTGGATGAAGTACTTGAACTGGGGTGGAAGGGAGGATGGGAGGAGAAAGGACACTAACGCCTGAAATTTAAATAGGACATGACTAATAATGGAGGCAGTGATGCTTCCAAGTACGTTGACGTTAGGTCAGGTCAGGTTAGGTAGGAAAACGTTAGATAGGAGGGTGGTGAGAATATGAACATTAATGTAAGTGAACTGTAGTATTTATGTAAGGGGGGGGGTCACTGTTAATGTAACAAATAAGTAATAAAGAAAAGCCACTGAAGGGAACGCGGTGAAAATATGAGCATTAATGTAAGTAAATTACAATAAACTTCATTTTATGTAAGAGCTACCCTAGGGTAAAAGAAAATGATAGAAAAAAAGAGGCCCACTCAAGGTGCCAGTCCCTATAGACTACAGCCAAAAAAGGATAATCTTAATTATACGGCCTTGGTATTTGTTTTTCACAGGATACGCGAGGACAGAAACAGAGCTGACCGAATGCTGGGTCTGGAAAGAGACGAGGCAGGAGACCGCCCAGCATCACCGCACAAAACAAACGGTTAGTCTTATGATACTCTTGACATCCTTTGCGACCTTGCTTCTCTTGCAATTCAAATGTGGTTGTCGGATTTTGAGGAGAGAGACTTGAAGTTGATTGTGTTTTCAAAAGATCTTCGATACATTTCGTTGATATATCTATGTTCACAACGTTTTACTGGAGTCTTCAAAGTGTGGTGTTGATCTAAACAGTCTCTACTTTCCGTTTTCTTGGTGGAGTCGAATTCCTGGTGACGTGGTGGTGATGAGCTTAACTCGCATCAACCGTGGGTTGGTTAAGTCAGACTTCCGTTCACCAATGACTGTCTTCTTCCTTCTATCTTTCTAAGAATCTTTTCTTTCGTTTCTTGCTCACCCCCACTGTCTCGCGCCCCGGCAGGCTATGGGGAGGGAGACGCACTCAACTTAAGTAGCAAGAGTGACTCCCGCGATGACCTCAGCGACGCTCCCACCCCAAGGGACGACAAGGACGAGGCTCTTTCTGACGCTGACGACCTCGACGACAAAAATGGTAAGCTGCACGGACGAGTCGCTTCCCTCTCAATGCCTACAATTAACTTTTTTGCTTTTCTTTTTACTGGAAATAACTCGTGAACTCGTGCCCTCATCCACTCGCCGCTTGAGCCATCGTCTGTGCTGCCACTCACACCACTAGATTAGCTTTTTTGCTCACTAGTTCATTTTTCTATCACACTTTTTTCATTAGCCGCTGTTGTTGTCTCCGTTGCAATCGCTCGCTCTCTCTTGTTCGAGGGTCTTGTGTCTGTTTGCTAAGGTGCTGCTTTGTCGTTCATAGCTTAGTCCCCACTCTTGCCCTTCATCCTTCTCTGCCCCCACTGCCTCCACTGACCCCACACGCCCCAAACCTCCTCCCGCAGACCTAAGTGACCGAGAGGACTTCGACTACTCGGACCGCCCGTCGCTACACTACTCAACCAGCAACAACAACGACAACAACAACACCATCACCAACACCCTCACCTCCACGGCCAACAACACTAGCGGTGCCGGAGGGGGCGTGGGGGCCCTGGCGGGAGGCGTCGGGAACTTGCTCTCCGGGAACATCAATGGCAGCAGCAGCAGTAGCAGCAGCAGCAGCAGCAGCAGCAGTAGTGTAGCCACGCCTACTACGTCACAGTGCTCCGCCCTCCTACCCGTCGGGGACGACCGTCTACCTCCAGGTTAAAATTTGTGACAGAGAATTGTTTGTGATGAATTAATTAGATTTAGCTGGCAGTAGTAGACGCCCACGAGGCTCCTGTGTGATCTTGGCTGCCTCTGATTGTCTGCTGATGAGACAAACATTTTACACTAATTTTTCACATTAAGTTTCCAATAATCCATTAAGTCTAGCTCGCCAGGTCCTCACTCGGCCCCGACACAACTCTTACGTAACTCGTGTTGTCTGCGTCAGGCTTGAGCGGGCTGGCGGGACTGAGCATGGCCGGCGGACCCGATGTGACGCCCGCGACGCACCATCCGCCGCTCTCCTCCCTCGAGAATCTCCTGGGCAACATTCAGAACCTCCTGAAAGTGGCAGCAGAGAGCGTGAGGCATGAGGAGAAGCAGTGGATCAGAGAGAAAGGTGAGTCCACGGAGCAGAGGAATGGCAAGGCAAAAGTGAAGAGTTTTATGAAAAAAAAAAAAAAAAAAAACGTAATTGTAGACAGATGTGACAAAAACTATTATCTCTTTTTTCTCTGCACAGAACATCTTCAGCTGGAATTCCAGAGGCAGAAGGAGATGCGGGAGAGACTAGAGAAGCAACTGATGGAGGACGAGAAAGTGAAGTGTAAGTAAATACCATCACGTCCCCCTATAAATCTGTAACACCATAACACACCATCCCGCAGACTCCTGCAGCTGCAACCACAGGTGTTCTCACGCTACACACACGGGAACCACAACACATATGACAACTGTTGCTTCCTTAGTACTAACAAGTAATATTATCTGTGTGGCGTGACAAAGATGAATATTACAACACTATGTAATATTCATCTTTCTCTACCACTCATGTAATCAATCCACTTGTCTATCCATTTATCCACGACAGTACTGCACAATTCCGCACGTATTACTCCTCTAAAACCCACTACACAAAATGGCGCACAATAAAAGCCATTCCTTTCAACTAACAAGCCATAAACATCACTTTTCTCCAACCTTTCAAGATTCTCAAGGACATTCCCACACAACACACAATCCAATGACTTGTTACATTTCTCTTACATAACACACCACACACCCTTCCTGTGAGGTGCTAACAGGGGCGTCTCCCCACCAGTGCTGTACCTCCGCAAGCTGAAGAAGGAGAAGCGGGCAAGGAGGCGCCTGGAGGAGGAGCTGACGGAGAAGCTCAAGAGACTCTCACAGTACGAACCCAATGCTAAGGAACTGCTAAGAGCCGCGGGTGAGTACTGTGTGTGGGTGTGTGTGTGTGTGTGTGTGTGTGTATGTGTGTGTGTGTGAGTGCGTAGGGAAGCCTTCTAATGCGCGTATGTACTTACGTAATATTCTGTTCAAACATATTAAGGGATGTATAACTCTGAGAGAGAGAGAAAGAGAGAGAGAGAGAGAGAGAGAGAGAGAGAGAGAGAGAGAGAGAGAGAGAGAGAGAGAGAGAGAGAGAGAGAGAGAGAGAGAGAGAGACTTTAAACAAACTTTAAAATAAGGATGCATTATACCTCTCTCTCTCTCTCTCTCTCTCTCTCTCTCTCTCTCTCTCTCTCTCTCTCTCTCTCTCTCTCTCTCTCTCTCTCTCTCAGTTTATTCTCTCACACATCTGTCAACTTCTTCAAAACATATCTATTTTTACTACCATCTTTTGCATACGTAAGGAAGTGGTAGAGATGAACAAAGAAGAAAAGAGTGAGTGAGGGGAGGCATAGATAATACAACTTTTATCGGAGTCGCCCTTGAATGCCATTTCTGCGGATCGTTTTCTCTCATTAGTCGTAATATCCCAGACGTCGTTTTTGTCGTTCATTCTTCCCCTAATCAATGGCGATCCTTCCTTCCTTCCAAGGATTAATCGTTTCTAATAGCGGCGCAGGAATTAGTCTTGCGCTGAGTTGTTCCTCCTAAGTTACTTCCAAATGGAGGAGGAGGAAGAGAAAGAGGAAGAGGAGTTAGAACAATAAGATATCACTTTTATTACTGTTGCTACTACTACTACTACTACTACTACTACTACAACGAAGTACGGATACAATTATAGCAAAGAGTGAAAGTAATAGCGGTAATGACAATAGAGAGAAAAAAAACAATTGCAAAGAAAAAAGAAAAATATGAAAAAATAAATAATAGAGATTGCATATCAAAACACCCACAAAAATGTACGTAAAGCAACATGTACTGACAACAAAAAGAAAGACGAGATCAACAATAATAATAAAAAATGGTAAGGAAGAAAGATAATGAACGCAAATACTAAAAAAAAAAGAAAATCAGAAAATAACAACAGCAATAATAACATAACCACCGTAATTACAGAAGAGAGAGAGAAAAAAAAAGAAGGAAACAAGAGAGAGAGAGAGAACGAGCGAAGAAAGGAAAAAAAAAAAAAAAAAAATGGACAGGAAAGAGGAGCTGTTTACATGAAGCCAGAACTAATTCCAAACAAATTATGCAAACTTCAATTTTTTCTGCCGATTTTTTTTCTTTCCTAATGTAGGGGGATAGTAATCAACCCTCATCCCATCAGTCATTAATCGTATTATCCCCCAACTACTTTTTTCTACGCAAACTATGTCTCCTCGCGTTACGCCCTTTTTACGGGGGCACTAATCACAATGCAACTGCGTCAAGGTATCACAGAGAACCACGCTTACTCCTTCCGTTGGGGAGGCGTAGAGTCGTGAGTCGCCTGCGTGATATTTAACACTGTTGGAAACGACCCCGCGG
>NC_087166.1:7905000-7910000 GCF_035594125.1 Scylla paramamosain
ATTTCTCACAGAAGTTAATCTGGCAGGGAAATGATCCCCGGCGATGCTAATTGGCGGTGGGGGGGAAGAAAGTGCGTTCCTCAGTCTCGGCCATGAATGAAAAACATCGAAGTGGAGGAGACAAGACATCACGGGAGCCGAAAGGATATGGGGATGAACATAAATTTTACTCCTGCTCGTTCCTCGACTCCCCAGCGAGCAAAAAGGAGGAATGCCGTAAACTGCCACTTATGTGGTAATGCGTCGGTAAATCAGACCAAGATAAAGTGAAACACAGACGTTCGGATATTAAGTCCCCCCTTCATGAACTACTATCCAAAAATCAACACGGAATTATTACCCTGTTCGGCCTTTACGTCCATTGTAATGGTGAATAAAACCGTGAGACAGACAAACACATACTGACCTGCCGACAAAACGACTTTACATAATGTCGATGCGCCTCAGGAACCAAACTGTTTTTGCCGCCTAGAAAATTATGGGTCGCTTTTCCTTGCAGTGTGTCTAATTCTTATTTGAGGACTCGAATGCCCACATCAGCTATGAGCTCCTGTTGTCAGTGTGTCGGTTGTGTTCCACCTGTTCATCTGTTACCACCAGCAAACATTTGTATAAATGTTGGCCTATAGAGTATAATAGTCATTTGTTGTTCACCTATCTCACTAATACGCCTGTAGCACAATAATATCTAGTATCCGAAACACCTGACATCCCTCAATAATTAGTCAATCACCTGTTCACATCTGTAGAACATCACGGCCTTTGGTAATCACGTGGGAACACCTGTGGCATGTAATTAAGTCCCCATCCTAACATCCCTAACTCAGAAAAGAGGTTATAATGATAGTTCTCTTTCATTCATTTACCACCAGGGCCACTCGTCTGTAATCTGTTCCCATCCTAACATCCCTCACTCGATACAGAAGTTGGATTAGTAGTCTTTCCTCACTCATTCCCACAAGACCCACCCAATACCCGATCCTATCACCCTTCATTTAGAAAAGACACATTAGTAGACCTCCCTCACTCATTCCCCTTTAGAACCACTCACTTATTTACTCCCCATCCTAAAATCCTAGACTCAGAGAAGAGGTTACATTGGAAGTACTTACTCCCCACCACTACTCATCGTTCGTCGGTCTTCTGTCTTTGATGCAAAATTCAACACAAAATATCTCATTGGCCAGCCTCTATAAATAAAAACACGAGACGAACAGAGCCTCCAGCACCAATAGTGTAATTAAGGGACGATCTTTACGTAGTCCCCGCTATTTATTTATGTTCCCATCCACTTAGCAATGAGAGAGAAAAAAAAAAAAAAGCTTTAGAGCCAGTCTATAATTAAAGGTACATGATCCTTGACGAAGACTGGGCCGATAATGTAAAATTAAAAAAAAAAAAGAAATGGAAAAAAAAACTTGGAAATAATGTCACTGGGAGTATCCGTATGATGTAAAAAAAAAAAAAAAAGTAAAAAAAAAAAAATTGGAAATAATGTCACTGGAAATATTCATATCATTGTGGCCGCTAAGTGACCTTGAGATGAACGATAGCCCTCTTTTTTTCCTTTTGATCGTTTCTTGCTCCTCATTCGGTCGCAACACGTGATCCAGAGGTACGATTGTAATGGCCGCGTGGTCTCGCCTCCTTCACCTTGTTTGGCCTCAAGTCATGGCGGCGCCTCATGTGTTGGGACTGATTGTGATTATTATAAGTGACTATTTATACTTCCTTGTGGTTTGATTTTGAGTTAGTATGGGTTAGTATGATGGTGGTGGTGGTGGTGGTCATTAAAAAACAAAAGCCTTCACATACTTAATAAATCCCACAATCCTATCACAAAACTACTTTCATATTTTTTAAACAATCATCCCATTTCTTCCTCATCCCTCCTTCCCTTTCCTACCCGCCCTTCTCTTCTTTCTTTTCTTGCTCACTTACATTAGCTCCTACTATCTCCTACAACTCTACTTTTCCTCTTCTCTTCTCTCCTCTGTTTCCTTCCTCCCTATCTTACTTAAGCTTCTCTTTCTTTCTTTTTTTTTTACCTTTTCCCTCTCCCTTCGTATGTCTTCCACCCTCTGAATAGCTTCACTTTTCTTCTGTTACCTTTCTCCTCTTTATTTCCATCTTTATCCTTTCCTCTACACTACCTCCTCTTCCCTTTACCTTTCCTTCTCTCCTTCCGCCCTCTCATGCACTAAAACTCCTCTTTCTCTACCTTCTTTACTCCTCCCACACTACCTTTACTCTCTCTCTCTCTCTCTCTCTCTCTCTCTCTCTCTCTCTCTCTCTCTCTCTCTCTCTCTCTCTCTCTAGCCCTACACTAAAACTCCTCTTCCTCAACTTTTTCTACGTTCCGTCTTCCTTCCAAAGTTTCAAAATGCACTCACACACACACACACACACACACACACACACACACACACACACACACACACACACACACACACACACACACACACACACACACACACACACACTTTTTTTTAGCTTCTCACCAACCTCACCTCCACCTCCATCAACTTCTTTCTCTATTCTATATCCTTCACTCTCCCTTTCCTACACTAAAACTTCTCTTTTCTACCTTTCTCCTTCCTTCCACTCTCGCACACACCCTCCTTCCCTGAACTTCTCCGCGCCAGCCTCAGCTCTACCTTCCCTTCAACTAGCTTTCCGGCGCGGCATTACCCAGGAGGCGCTGCAGCCGGGACATAAAACTCGGCTTCAGGAGGTCTTAAAACTCCCACTTGTTTCGTTTAGTGCGGCATATTTGTGGATTATTGGCCGCGACCCGCCTCCCGCCTCCCCCTAATTGTCAGCTGCTCCGTGGTCATGATCCCGTGTTCCTGATGGCCCGGTGCAGGGTGATGGGGGGAGGGTGAGGGGGAATGGTGAGGGCCAAGTGTGAGTGGGAAGTTTCAGTGGAAAGGGTGAAGGGGGAAGGGTGAAGAGGAAAGGGGCGAAGAAAGGGTTTGAGGATATGGGGTTAACAGTGAAGATGAGTGAAGGGTGAACGGAAAGGGGGAGGGAGAAAGATGTATAAAGTAAAAGGTGTGGAAGGAAAAACTTACAAAGGTGTTTCTGAATGAAGGGAGAAAGGGGGATTAGAAAAGGGGAATGCAGAAAGATGTAGTAGGTGGTGCATGGGAGAGTCACTTAATGGGATTCTGGATGTGGAAAAGGAGAAAGGGAGGCAATGTGAATGGGCAGGAATTAGGGGAGAAAATGGTGGTACTGAGCGATAAGGGTGAGGGCTGATTAAAGAAAATGGAGAACCGAGGCGTAAGGAAAAGTGACTGGAAGAAGGGTGGAAATGATGTCGATAATGAAAATACCGATTCCTTCCTACTTCACTGCCACTCTCACCACCACCACCACCACCACCACCGTTTTGTTCCATTCATATGAACACATAAAAACACTAGAAAGCCTTTCATAAAAATCTGAAAACACTATAGTTGAATTGGAAAACAGAATTATAACAATAATAATATTTTTAACAGAAATTAAGAAAACTTGCAAGAAATGAGAAAACATGGAGGAAAAGGCAAATAGTGAACAGATTTTCTACCAGGAATAAATAAGTACTGGGAGCTAAATAAGTATAAGGAAATGATAGGAGAGACCTTGAGGTACAGTACAGGCTCTTGATAGCAAGTTGGAACACCTTGTTAAAGTCTACACCAGCGTATTTTGAGCCTCCCTGCATGAAAGCCTCTCGTGGGCAGGAGGAACCAAAAGTTGTAAACGCTTCCACTCTTCCCCCGAGCCGCGCCACGACGCTGAGGAGGCGATAACGAACCAAAGATTAATTTTTCTTGAGTCGTCCAGGGCGCCGCTGCCTCACATCCCTCCCGAGCCTCCGTCAGGGATTAACGGCGAAAGGTTTTGCTATTAGCGCCTCTCCACGCCTCTCGTTACTTGTCCACATCTTATGCATGTACTTCACCTCACATACACCCTCCATACCCTCGCCGCGGCACCTACACTGTCACTGGATCCTTATCATGACCTGCGCCAACACTGCTTATATTGAAACCACGTAAAATATCCGTATTAACGTTTCATGGCCTCACTGACGTTGCTCTCATCATATTGAAACCACATGCCATCTTTTGCCTTCCTTTCCTTATAAGCAGTAATCTAGGAAAGAATACTGCCACTAAGATTAGAGGCACTGCTAAAAACGTATACAAGAATGGAACTATTGAAGGTAAACATTAGAGACAAACTCAATCCTTAGAAATGTCCTTCTCCAAAAAATCATTGCATAAATAAATCAATTACATTACCATAAAGACTGACACGCATAAGGAGGGAAAAAAAAAAAACCCCACACACACACACACACACACACACACACACACACACACTGAGAAAACTTCCTCACCCCTCCCACACACTTCCCTTCTCTACATTTCCATGAATAAATCCATACAGTCGGAGTCAGTTGTCACCCCGGCCACAGTCACAGGTGTAGGTGTTCATAGTTATTCATAGCTTCTGGAGGGAGGCTGCGAGGGGAACAAACACACTGTCCACCCACAACCTTGAGGAACTAAAAGACTGTCGAGACCTAGAAAAACGTGATGCATTAAATCGAAGACGATATTAATTTTTTACTTTCCTCTCTCTCTCTCTCTCTCTCTCTCTCTCTCACTACACTTCACACCTACACTCAACAAAGCCTGTCTTTTCCTTTCTACACTTTGCCAAGATTCACCCCACACCAAACGCCACTCTCTCACTTCCTCCCTTACTCAACACCCTCATCTCTTGTCTCACACTCTCCCTTCCCCATCTGCTCAACCACCCTCATATCCCTTCTCTCTCCCTCCAGCCACTCCACCCTCCCTTCCTCCCCCCCACTTCATTAAACGTATATCCTCACCACACTTATTATTAACATTATCAATAGCATTTGTTCCAGTTTTCTTTCAAGTTTTTGTATAACGTGTTTAATATTTTTTTTTTCCTTTTTTCCTCTCATTATATTT
>NC_087166.1:7915000-7932500 GCF_035594125.1 Scylla paramamosain
CCTGCTATCAATTTTTCACTAAGTCTTGAATTGCTCGCATCACCATCCATTATCCCTGTGCACACAAATACATACAAACATTCATACATACACAAAAATATATTGCATGCGCACACACTGGCATAAACATATAATTTTGAGAATGTAGTGAATTATAGAGAAATATTAGTAGGACGGAAAGAATGACGAGGAAATATTAAAAGCATAAAATATGAGTGACAGAAGGAAGAAACAAGAGCGTGGATGAGAGAGAACTTGGCCATAGAAACAAGAAAAGCGAGTGACAGGAGGAGGAAGAACGAAGGTAACAGGAAAAGGAAACACAGACAGGAAACGATACGATAAAATAAACAAATAGATAAATGAACAAACAAATAAATAATTGTAACCAACTCTTTCCAATCAGCCACAAAATTATCTACGGACTTTCTTCAGCGTGATGAGATGGTTTTTTGGGGGAACGGAGGAAGTTAAGGGGCCTTTTTAGGAGTGTTAATTTTAGGTTTAACTGAGCTTGCTTTTGATAAGATGATACGTACCAATTTGGCTTTGCTCTCTCTCTCTCTCTCTCTCTCTCTCTCTCTCTCTCTCTCTCTCTCTCTCTCTCTCTCTCTCTCTCTCTCTCTCTCTCTCTCTCTCTCTCTCTCTCTCTCTCTCTCTCTGTGTGTGTGTGTGTGTGTGTGTGTGTGTGTGTGTGTGTGTGTGTGTGTGTGTGTGTGTGTGTGTGTGTGTGTGTGTGTGTGTGTGTGTGTGTGTGTGTGTGTGTGTGTGTTTGTGCGTGCGTGTGTGTGTGTGCATATGATATGACTGATAATTTATATCTAGGTCAAGTTTATATTGTGTTCTCTCATATCTCCTTCTCAATTAATTTAACGTATTTGCACATATTGATTTTCTAATAATCCACCCTGTACTGTGTTCCTTGCTATAAGCTTCACTTCCACCTTGCTCTCAGGTGTCATGAACTATACTGCTTCTATAGAATTTAAGCACTATTGACTATTGAACATAACCTTCTTAACGCTGTCTGGCGGCTGTAGGGGGCCACTGGCGAGCTGTCTAATCTTTACACCCTGAAAGCTTACTCGCTGTGACTTTACTAACCAACTAACAAAACTAACGTGGCCTTGTATGCAGCTTAGCCTCCCAGCTCTTCTCAGCCACAGACACCCTGCGTATAGGATGATGCTAATGTCCCTCCTGCCTGTCGCGTAAACCAACCTCTTGTCTCTTTTTTCTTCCAGAGGCCCCACCTGTGTATTTCAACAAATCGATGCTCTTCAACTGCACAGCCTAAAACCCATTAACACAAAAAACTTCGAGTAAACACCAAGTAACAGAGCGTGGCGTAGTGAGAGTGTGGCTGTATAACTCTGCCATTCCCGCTGTCTACTGCTGCCTCCCTCCTCCCCCCCTTCAGGCTCCTGGTGGGGGCTCCAAGGACGCCGCTGGCCCGTACCACCACCACCACCGCCGCCCCAGGACGACCCACTTCTCCGACTCCGCCTGGCTGTCAACCTCACCCAGATGGACGCATAGCCGTTTATGGACTCTCAAATAAGAGCCCTGGGTGCACTAGGGGTTGAAGGAGCTCTCTCTCTCTCTCTCTCTCTCTCTCTCTCTCTCTCTCTCTCTCTCTCTCTCTCTCTCTCTCTCTCTCTCTCTCTCTCTGGGTGCCACAAGAGCTCTACAGGTTCATCCCAATGTGAATATGAAACCTCACTCTCACCTGACATAGTGAGAGTGAGTTGCCTTCGCCTCTGCCAACAAGATACCGGCCGCGGGAAAGAGATACGGCGGTGAGCGAACACGAAAACAAAAAAGAAAAAAAAAACAATGCAGAAACCAGTGTAAGGACGAGGCTGGTTAGGGCGACGCGCAACCAGATCGCCTCCTGGTCATCGGCTTTAGTGGGAGCGAGGGACGGACACCACAGGTACTGGCGCTGCCCTAAAGTCGTGATGTGCCCGCCGCACGACCCCTGATGCCCAGACTCGACCTGCCAGTACCAGGAATCTTGGCTGCCAATTACATGTTTTTTTTTTCATCTCTCACTCTCTGGTGTGTGTGTGTGTGTGTGTGTGTGTGTGTGTGTGTGTGTGTGTGTGTGTGTGTGCTGTGTGTGTGTGTGCTGTGTGTGTGTGTGTGTGTGTGGACTGCCAAGACTTCTTTCACCCGTGGACAGGTGTACAAGTTACGCAATTAAGGTAAATATAAATAAAACAGGTACGCAGATACAGACAGACAGACGAGAGGATGATTCATGTACATAGTTTTTCCTCTCTCTCTCTCTCTCTCTCTCTCTCTCTCTCTCTCTTCTCTCTCTCTCTCTCTCTCTCTCTCTCTCTCTCTCTCTCTCTCTCTCTTCGGTCAGTGATGATGATGAACAATGGTGAGAGAAGGTGATTGACGGGCTACAAAAACATGGCCCCTGTAGAAGGAGTGTGTGTGTGTGTGTGTGTGTGTGTGTGTGTGTGTGTGTGTGTGTGTGTGTGTGTGTGTGTGTGTGTGTGTGTGTGTGTGTAAGTTTAAAAGCTAAAAAAAAATCACCTCAAATGTTTCTGCTTTCTGAAAAAAAACATAATAATAATCTGGCATTGATTACTTTTACTTAGATGGACTGAAAGAACAATGATAGAGGAAAGACTTTAACCCTTGATTAATGGTAGACTGTAAGGAACTCATTTACTAATTTACTTAATGGTCATCACCGTCAAGAAGAGGAGGAGTAAGAATTATTGTTCTTTACCGAGAAAGTGAACAAAAAACAGGTAAATAAGTAAAAGATAAAAATGAAAACTATGTGGTGGTCCTATTTTATCTATTTTTTTTTTTTTATTACCTCTCACTTCATTATTATCAAAAGCATTTTTCAGACATTCTCAAGCATATGTGAATCCCCCGATTAACGTTATTACTCTATACGATAAGGTGCGAGTGAAGTGCGTGCGTGTGTGGTGCGGTGGGGTGGTGACTGCCCCGCCCACCCGTGTGTGAATTACGAGGAAGTGACCGAGCAGTTACATACCACCGAGATTGTGTGTTGATATCCTCTCCTCCTCCTCGTCCTCGTCCTTCCCTTCCTCACCCCTCCTCCCTTCGTCCACCCTCTCTTATTATGTAATTCATGTGTTTTTACCTTTGATTTTGAAGGGTATACTGCCGCAGTCTGCTTTGAGAGTAAATTATTGACCTAATGCTCTGTGGAAAATACCAGTTATAATAGATAGTTGGTCTGCGAAGCCGGAGAAGAAGAAGAGTGTTTCTATCGAGCACATAATCCTCCCGTCATCTTCCCTTTAATGCCCAACTCCCCGTCTCTTTGTGTTTGTTGTGGTGGTCTCGCGGGTTCCTCTCCTCATGAGTTTGTTGGCAGTCACACACTGTTGTATTATTTTATCGTTTACTGGAAACCTGTGCGGTGATCCATCGTGGTTCCAGTTCCAACCATTGTGTTTTCTTTATTAAAAGTCAACCCCTGCTCTGGTTTCATTAATTAGTCTTTTATTTGTATACAGGATGTAATGATTATAACTCTTTTCTTAATTGTAAACTAAAAATATTAACAAATTTGCATGATCATTGTTATCTAAAAAACAAACTAAGGTAAGAAGAGACTTAACACCCTGGTCGGCATCTTGATGTAAACTGTAAGGACTTTAAAATCATAAATAAACCGTAAAAGAGAAACCCAATCGATCGTCACGAATAAATGAGGTTTTGTGACCCGAACAAACTTTCTCACTTACCACAAACAACTCATTACGCTTCAACATAAAGAAACATAACTTTTTAACCTATAAACGCTCTATCAGTTTTTTTGTATCTCTTGAATCACTCATCGCCAAGCCCGCCGGTCAAAACGTCAGGCCCCGCAACGCCCCAGCGGAGACCCAAGAACTCTAGTCATGTTCCGAAGCTACCGCCCTGCCCTCCCCAGCCCCCCAATCCCTCCCTCAGGACACACGCACCACCCAAACTCTCTTCTCCGGCTACGCATTCAAATGTTACCTGTTGTTACCCGCATCCCGTGTCGCCGAGCACCTCACCTGGGCACCTCACCTGGGCGCCTCTCCCTCCAGACATGACTCGCTGCCCTGCCCCCTGTGTGTGTGACCCCCAGGCAGCGACCCCCAGGCAGTGATGCTTCCCCCTTTCCCTCCCCACCACCCACCCCTGCTTTCCCCAAGGGTGTGCAGGGCTGGGTTCTTGGGCCCTCGGTGTTTTGCTCGACCCCACTTGTACTTACGAGTCTATATATATAATCTATTTACATATAGAAGACTGAAATTCTCATAGGAAAAAAATCCAACAAATCCCAACAACCTGTGCTGCTTTGTTCTATAGGAGATAAGTCACAAATGTATGTATTATGGAATAAATGTTGGAGTTCTGTACTATGATGTTTTGCTTAACCTAATTCGAATTTGAGTCTGAAATTTTTAACATTTTCTTGATTATTTCTATTATATATTTTTCTTTTGCATTTACTCTTTGTTACGAATCTCTCTCTCTCTCTCTCTCTCTCTCTCTCTCTCTCTCTCTCTCTCTCTCTCTCTCTCTCTCTCTCTCTCTCTCACACACACACACACACACACACACACACACACACATACACACACACACACAATAAACGCACCAGAAAGGCCCGCTACCGGTGTTTCTGGCTCTCCTGTGATAAATGACGAAACTTTGTCCCCCGCCTCCTCAAAATTCCACCTCATTACCATATTAATCTGCATACACTCACGCTACATTCTTTATACGTGCGTGGCGGCGACTCGAGGCGCTCAACGACGGCGGGAGGAAAGGTAACGAAGGTAAGGAAGGGTAATATTCGTTAGAACTGGAATGGTGAGCTAAGTATTCATGTATGTGTCCTTATGTGTCAGTCTGTTTCCTTATGTTTCGTCTTTAATGTCTTTTGTTCATTGTTCTTTGCAGTGTAAGTTATGATGGCAAAAATAGGAATAGTAATCTGAGTTAAAATCGATAGGTTTGTTGATGTTTGTTCTTCCTTTAACATCCAACCTTCCTTTAGGTCTGACTTGCCTTAAGGCTTTGTTTAAATTGTTTCCAATTTTTTTCTTTTAGTTTATGAGTGTTTATATGCCGGCTATGTGCGCATGTATGTATGTATGTTTGTTTTCTTTGAGTTTATCAGTATTTTCTTGCATGTATGTATGTATGTATGTATGTATGCATGCATGTATACGTGAAAATGTGTTTTCTTTCAGTTTATCAATGTTTTTATGTATGTATGTATGTATGTATGTATGTATGCATGTGTGTACGAATATAGCAAAGTATGTATGAAATATCCATCTCTATTTGTGAGTCCACGTACACAAAATTGCGCTGCATAAAAATATGATCAAAATTATAATAATAAAATATAAATAATAACACACACACACACACACATACACACACACACACACATTACTCAAACTACAACACTACCCAATGTGAAGGAAACACATCATACCACGAATTCCACCACACATGATTAATGAAACGTGATGGGAATGAATGAGAATGATAACAACAATAATGAAAATAAAAAAAAAATGAACATGACAAATTACATCACACACAAAAAATGCGACACAATTAAAAAAAGACAAAAAAAGCAATATTGAAGCAGTAACAAAAATGTATTGGGGAAAAAAGTGCCACACGACATCAATCGTCACGCTTTTATATGAGATTGATGGCGGCAGGAGAGGGAAGAGGAAGAGGAGGAGGAGGAGGAGGAGGAGGAGGAGGAGGAGGAGGAGGAGGAGGAGGAGGAGGAGGAGGAGGAGGAGGAGGAGGAAGGCACTCACACAAAAGGTTCCCGTGTTGTCATGCCTCAAAAAGGGCCGCCGGTTCTTCCTGCTCTAGAAAAGGAGGAGGAGGAGGAGGAGGAGGAGGAAGTCTGGGCCTGTAGTGAAGTGTGAGGTCAGTGAGGTCACACAACACCACGAAAGGAACTCAAGTGTAAGACTGTCAGGTTGAGGATACACGCAGCGTGCTTCTTCCTGTCAGGTAAGGGTGGGAGTCGCGGGGTACGCTCGTGTTGACTCATGGACACGTGGCGGTAGTTTTTCTGTGGCCCTCCAGGTGTCACTCAGCGTGGCCTTCACCTGGGCACTTGGCGGGAACAAAGGTGTGGTAATGACGCGTGACGGACGTGTGTTTTGCGTCGCCACGATTGCCTCACGTCACTGTGCCATAAACTGTGTAGTAATGCGTGCTAATTGCGTACTGTTATTGCGCCACAGTACTTAATGGTGAAATTAATATTAATGATAGTACTAATGCTGATACCGAGGCACTTCATAGTCATTATATTGAAAATCTATTACACCGTTAAGTTATAGTGACATGATTGTGAGTACATTATAAGTTAAGTGATTCTATTCAATAATAATGCTAAAAGTTATGAGTTGCGGAAAAAAAAAAACTTTAACGATCCACGAATTTGTTGGTGCAGAGTACAAATAGAATTATGAGTTATAAAAGAAAGACATCGCTTTTCGTGCTTTTTCTTTATGTGTAGAATGAGCGATTACCAGCCCCGACTTGTCACCGAACCGTCATCTAAACTGTCACTTGCACATGCACCGCCACGCCACCGCACCCTCGCCTTCAGCTCGCCGTCGCCTTCGAGGACACCGCCGCTTCACAAACACGACAAACACAACACTAAACACACACGCCATTGTCACTTGGACCCAAAATACGCGCCCCTTAAAGAAACTCGTCGGATTAAGGACTTCTGCAGGGGACATCGCGAACCCTGGAAGAACGTACACAGCCTGGCCTCACCGCCTCGTCCCTCCTGCAGAAGGCGCCTGAAGAAGGACATAACGCCGCATGTAATAGGTGCGGGAGGAACGTTTGTGTGTGTGACGGTGGTGGTTGTGGTGGTGTTGGTGGTGGCGGCGGTGATCACAATAGTCAAAGAGGCGGTGGCGGGGCGGAGAGAGGTCCCCGCACCCTTGGCTAATCCTGGTTGAGAAACGAGAAAAGTTTGGCTGGAGACTTTGAGCTCATTACGACTGCAGTAGCCTCATTACGTATGCACACGCCCTCAGCCGGCAATCAAAATCGTATGCTAGCCTCGCCCGCGCCCCCAGCTGTGGCCCAGGAACACGGTAATGTCTGGCGCGCCTTTAGAAGATGGCCTTTACACCCTCCTTCTCCTCTCCCTCCTTCCCTTCAGATTCTCTCACCCTCCCTCTCCCTTCTTTTCCCCCTGCCTTCACTCCTTGACTACCCTGGCTCTATCCCTCCTCCCCTGTCTCTCTCTCTTTTCTTGAGGCACTACCATTCTCCCCTGTATTTATTCCTCGTTCTCCCCCTTCGTACATTCTTCCCTTCCCGCACATACCAGATGGAAAAGAAAAGAAAAAAAAACACGTACTTTGTTACGCTGCCTATTTAATTTCAACGAACATTTTAATAGATGATGAATTCATAAAGTTGAAAAATGCAAAACATTTAACGTGTAATGATCTGACAATCTAATTACTTGTTAGTATTGATTTACTTAGTGTTGCGTGATAAGTATTTAGGATCTGTCAGAGAAAGTGCTGTCATGAAATATTTTCGTCCACTTATGATTATTGTTTGGTTTGGATTTTTTTTTTTTTTAAGTTATGTACTAAGACAAGATTCAAGTTCATTCTCTTTATTAATTATAACCATTTTGAACTTAATGAAAAGCTACAAAGAGCTGAGAATAAAAATACAATTAAGCCTCTCAAGTTAATGAAGTTTAATGACTAACATCTCATTAATCCATCAGTGTGAAGTACTTAATCATTGCCTCCACTTTCTTTACTCCTAAAATCTTCTCTCAATTTTGTTCCTTCCTCAGCTGATCTTCAAGACACTCATCATCGCCTCTTGCTTAGACTTGTATTCCCTCACTCTTTACCTCTCCCAACAAGATTTTTTCCTTGATAATTCCTGTTAGTTTTTTTTTTTTCCTTTTTTTCATTCCCTGTCTTCTCTTTTATCTATTTTAAGTATCTTACGGAAGCGATTCTAAAATTTAAGTTAATGTTCTACGTCTTACAAAAGTGGATAAATAAATTTCAAATCTCTTTATCCACTTGTGATCATTATTTAGGTTTTCTTAATATTTTAGATATTTAAGTTTGTGTTTTAAGTCTTACACGTTAGTCTTTTAAGTAGCAAAACCGTCATAGTTTTCTCCATGGTCACTATTGTCTGGAGAGGAGCGAGTAAGTGTTTTCAATGTCTAAGTTAGTGTTTGAAGCCTCATGTTATTTCAAGTAGCAAAGCATTTTCTTCTGTACCTCATCTGGGTCACCACTGCCAGGAGAGGAGCGAGTCCTGACCTACAGAGTGCGACCCTCAAGGAAAACGAGGAGCTAACTTATCAGCCTTCAGCGCCTCAGTTGGAGGCTGCGAGGAGGAGGAGGAGGAGGAGGAGGAGGAGGAGGAGGAGGAGGAGGAGGAGGAGGAGGAGGAGGAGGAGGAGGAAGAGGAAGAGGAAGAGGAAGAGGAAGAGGAAGAGGAAGAGGAAGAGGAAGAGGAGGAGGAGGGAAGTGGGAATGGAGGAAGCTTCACTCACATACCCCGACAGTTAAATATTTTCGCGCTTTTGCTCCTAAACTCAAGAACCATTGGCGAAAAGTGGGGTCATAATTAATAACTGCTGAGGGTAAGGCTGAATAACATTAATCTCAACACATAGCCCGCATTCCGAGGAGACGCCGACAGGGCTGCCAACGTGGCCCACCAACACCTTCATTACACACATATTCCTTCACTTCTGCCTGTTTATCTTACAAACCTGATAAATAAATACACCAAATCCCTTGACTTCTAAGAGTATAGTAGGTAAAAAATAACAGGAAGAAAGGGATCGATACTACTTGAATCACTCATTTCCTCGAAAAGGGTGACCGGGTGAGGTTGGCAGGAGTGGCCCAGACCTGCCCCGGAGGCGGCCCCGTCTTGAGCAACACCCAAGGAAACGCCTCAAAATTAATATACAAGAATGGTAACACGAGACTGAACGCTGAATTTACCGTGAAACTTAATCATTTCGTACGCGAGAGAGCCGGAGGAAGTGGCGGGGAAGAAGGTGGCGATGGAGGAGGAGGGTTCAGGGTGCAGAGTGAAAAAAAGAGGCGCTAGGAAGCCTGTAATTCGTCACTCGGGGAAGGGTAAATACCGACCTGCTTAACCGACGCTAAAAATGCAGCAAGTCAGTCAGAAAGCTCTTGAGGGAGTTGGAGGGAGTCACTTAAAGGATGCTGTGAAAAAAAAAAATAAATAAATAAAAAAAAAATGAACTAATTAGTGTATGAAAAATGTTGAATAGCCTCCGTTCATCCACAACGCATTACTGCCTTCTGTTTGGTGACTTAAAAGTTATAGAATACATGTAGATATATAAATAATGGATTAAATAATTACTAGACTATATACATCAATGTTCATACAAAGATAAAAGTATTGATTCATAAAAGATTGACAAGAAAAACGTAACAATTCATATCTACACAATGATGGAAGATTAATGACATAGCCGTATCAAATAAAAAAAAAAAAATCACTTCACATTAAGATCAAAGTTAATTAGTTAATTCTCAACCACAATTCAGCCAATAAAATTTCACCATGAAAAACTTACCTTCAATAAAAACTTACGCATTCATATATCGTTGCACAGATCTTCTCCACTTGACTGTCTTCTCTTATCTGCTGTAGCTCTTCTATCTTTCCTTGGCTTCCTTCTCTTGTAATGAGGTCAAATTTTCGCGCGACACGGCGGTGGAAGACGATGAAAATTAAATTCAGGTTACTGCCTGACCCAAACACAGTAATTTTTTTTTTTTTTCCGTCATCCTTCATCCTTTCCACGGCCAAACTACGGAAATCTCCTTCTGATTCTATATTTATCACCTTTCTATGAAATAATGAGTATCAAGACACTCTTGCATCTGCATAGGCCAACTCCATGAGGACTTTTAAATTATTGTTATTATTATTTTTTTTGAGGAGTGGCAATTAAGTAGGATATATATATATATATATATATATATATATATATATATATATATATATATATATATATATATATATATATATATATATATATATATATATATATATATATATATACATTTTTTTTTTTTCAACTCTTGGCCAATGTTAGTCTCTTCCGCAGTGCAGGTGTCAGGGTCACTACGATAATATAAACTGTTCTCTATTTTCCCCGCTCTTGTTTATTGTGTCTGCGTATAAATTAATAATGTGAAAGTTAACATTATGTCTCTGTTTTCTTTCTCATAGGTCTTCCCGCCGCACTAATGAAGACGCCACAGGGTTCGCTCCCCGTCCAATCTGTCTTTCTCGCCTTGCCTTCCGGTTCCGCGCCTTCCGCCTTCAGATAGCTTTGTTTACAAGTCTGGCAACACCTTTTTTCCTTTCCTTTCCCTCTAAGTCAGGTGCCAGTTAGTAATAGTTTGTTTGTTTTTTTTTCTCTGAGATACGACGTTTTCTGAGTACAGTAAGACTAAGGAAACTAATACATCTTTCATTTGTCTTCTCGATAATAACTAAAATAAACAAACTTAACTAATTCTGGTTTATATTCTATGTAGAGCAGGTCATCCTTAGCTTCAAGATGATGAAGGACTGACAACGCATACGAAACGCGTTGTTCTCACTGTTGTTAATAGACTTGGCTGAGGGAGATGAGAGTTCATGCGGGAGACCTTCAACAGTATAAGTGACGCAACAATTTATGAGAGCGTTAATGAAGGTAATCGTCACGCCCAAGGGATGATACACGATCCTTACATCCTGTGAAGGAGCTCTGACCGAGGAATGACCGAAAAATAAACCGATCTATAAGACTTTCATTTTGAGGAGAAAGTCTTTCCATCGCAACGAAATCATTCACCGGAAAATACTCACACGTACTTTATCGCAAAAATGGATCGGATCCCTTACAGTGTAATTCTCACATACCTTTCTTCGTTCCCTCTCCGTTTTCGGACGAACGTTAGCACTTTTTTTTTTCTTAAATACCTGCAAAAAAGGAAACACAATGATTAGAAGCCGTTCAAAGACAATAAGAAAAATGTTATGTATATAGAAAATGAGACATAAATTATAAGGTGTGTGTGTGTGTGTGTGTGTGTGTGTGTGTGTGTGTGTGTGTGTGTGTGTGTGTGTGTGTGTGTGTGTGTGTGTGTGTGTGTGTGTGTTTTACATGAAACAATAAAGGAAATGAGATAAGGAAATGCCAGCTACAGCAAAAATAGTCAAAAAAAAAAAAAATAATAATAATAATCAATTAATAAAAAAAAATGAAAAAAACGAAAACCGCAAATGATAACTGAGAAATGCATAAAGGAGGAAGGGTAAAAGGAGGAAAAGGAGTAACGGTGGGGTGAGTGAGGGAGACACGCTAAATAATTCACAACAACAAGACGGCAGAGAGAGGGAAAGCTCCGCCACACCAGCAGCGGAAAAGATAATGATCAAATCGCTCGGTAATTTTAACTGCTCTCCGAATCGTTACGCTATTTATCTAATTAACGTGTGGCCATCCATTATTCATTATTATTGTCTCAAATTACATAATCGGGGCTCGTTATATCACGGGTTTGTCAATTTTCCGAGTGGTGATTCAGGTGGAGGACGGGGGAAGGGGGTGGGGGAGGAGGGAGGGGGGGCGGTGTAGTAGTAGAGAGGGGCATGAGGCAGATCACGAGAGGAAAGGAAGGAACTGACTCCCCTGTTCCGTTTTCTTTTCTCTCTTTATCTCTCTACTTGTTTTTCTTTTCACGGAGGACGCCATGCCAGTCGCCTCCCTGTCTCCGTGCCTTGCCTTGCCCTGGCCTGGCGTGGCGTGGCGAGGGGCGGCGTGGCGTGCGGCAGGGCACTAACTCACACCTCCTCACCACCACCCTGCGTCGCCCGCCTCACGCACTCCGCCCATAATGCACCTGCCGATCGCCGCTCACCTCACACCTGAGTTCCGGTTGCCTCTACACGATCTCCCGGGCTCGTCCTCCTCCCTGACGCTGATTACAATTTTACCTGCTGAGTCTTACCTGCTGAGTCTACCTGCCCCTCATTCTAAATCCTCATCACTGTTTTCCCTTGTTGTCTTGCCTCAGTTTCCCTTCCTTGTGCTGTGGGGATGGAAATAAGCGGCTGCATTCCCCATAAAGTGTAATGAACGGAGGTATGGACGCGTTACGGCGCAGCGATCGATACTTTCTGTGACAGCGGAGACACACACGTAAAACGAATCGCCGTGTTTATATTGACACAGCGGGGCGGTAATGCGATGACAATTTACAGTCGTTAGCGCAGCAGGTGATTAAAGTTGATAAAATGACAAGTAATCACGGAGCGGCGGCCACTTTGGGGTTATGCAGTGATAGTTGTGTTATACGAGCCAGGTGTCCGCGGGTAAAGGTGCACCTGCCTTCTCGCCCGATTTGGTATTCACTAGGAGGCCATTTCCGGCTGTGTGTATCACCTAGATTGTCAGCCTTAACCGTCCGTGTAGGGAGAAAAGCCTCATTATCTGCCGCTAAATGAAGGGTGATTGAGGACACCTAATTGCCCCATGTCGTGAGATTGGGTGGTTGTGGGTAACGAGGGGCTGCAGCCGTCTTGGTCGCCAGCTGACAGCAAGCCGCCCGTCTACTTAGGCGCAGTTCGTGACAATGTTCAGGAACAGCGATGTATTTACCTTCAGCGAAAATATATAATTTACGACATAATACGTCAGTGTTTTGAGACGATAATTTACAACTAAATGGCCTAATCACTGCCTCTGATTGGCTGCTGATGTTTTTGTGTACATCTCTTTTAATAGCCAATCACCGTTCACAGTGAATAATCGAGTAATTACGTCATCATTAAAGCATAAACACGTCCTTCAGGTAGATTTAGTTACCATGTTATAGAATCTTTATTTTACGCAGCATTATATTTCACTGGGCCGCATCCCCAACTCTGATTATTGAATTAATATTTTATAAAGTGTAGTAACCGGGTTGCCTCACCTGTCGCGGGCCAGGTGTGGCGACGGCGGCGGCGGCGGCGGTGGTGGTGGTGGAGGCTGCTGTAGTGTTGGTAGTCATCTCACAATGAAGATTGAAATAACGGAGAAAAAGATAACATTGAGGCCATAAATAACTTCCATTAACACTTACTCATAAAAAAAAAGCCGCAGTAACAACCTTCGCTCTTCACACACACTTCATTTAAGATAAAAAAGGAGAGAAAAAAAAAAAAAAAAACGAGAGATGAAAAGTCTTCACGTTTAACAAAGCTCCTCTCTCAGCCTTGCGTCTAATCGTCCTTTAACATGAGCGGCAACAAGACGTGTTAGACGCATTAAGATCATCCGTGTCTCCTTCCACCTCCACCATCGCAAACACAGCCAGGCATCAGTGGGGACGACACACACAAGAGGGCGGCGCGTGGAGGTGACCAACGAGGCGAAATTGAAAGTAAGAGTGAGTCTAGCGAGCGGAGGCGGCGACGAGGCACTACAGAAACATGGGCGTAATTATGGTAATGGGAGTCGGAGGCAGCTTAACGCGCGCTCAGACGAACTCCTCACACAATTTATTATCTAGAGACCAAACAAAGGCGTCTAAAATAGTTGGCGAGATAGCGTGCGACCAAAGGATGCACGGAGGCAGGCGGCCGCTCCTCTGCCCAGCTGACTGGTGCTCTCTCTGACAAGATCTCCCTCACCACACACGCACACAGATAGATAGATACTTTATTGACCACTGTTACATTTGCCTCTTCTTTAAGAAAGAAAATATACATACAAGCAATAATACCATAAAACAAGAACACTATAAACATCAACATAACAAAATGTAAACGCAATATGTAAATATCGTTACAATAAAACATACAAACACACTAACTATGCACACACACACACACACACACACACACACACACACACACACACACACGAAAGAAAAAAAATAAAAGAAAGTGGTTTGAGATTTTTTTTTTCAAAAAAAAAAAAAAAAAAAAAAAAATATATATATATATATATATATATATATATATATATATATATATATATATATATATATATATATATATATATATATATATATATATATATATATATATATATATATATATATATATATATTACACGTGAAGAATGAGATACTTTTAAAAACAGGCTTCATTCCAACTATAATAACACACAATAAGACGTAAAAGTATGAAGCCATGATATATATGAGCTATAATGTGGGAAAATATACTGTTGTTTGATGTGTGATGCTAATTATTGCCTTTTATTTGAACTATTTTATATGCTTATCAAATTTTTTTCTGCACGACCTTCCACAAACACCACACTTATTCACACTCTAATCCCCCTTCGCCCTTCCTCACACCGCTCTCACACCCCTCATCACCTTGGCTGCTTCACACACCCCCAATCCTTAACCCCCTTAAAACTCTTGGAATTAGGGTCCCCGCAGCCGCCTCCAGCAGCCTCCCTCCCTCCACCTTTCAAAGACTTCCAACACATCTTCCCAAGTGCCTCCATACCCCTCATTCCCTCATTCCTCCCTTCCCTCCACACCCTTAGGAGATTCTCTGGCACCAGTAGCTTCCTCAAGTAACACCCCCACTACCTCCAACCCTCCAGCATCCCTCTATTCCTTCCCTTTGATGTGAGACTCAAGTGGAGGCGACGTAGAGGAGGATACAATCTTCCTCCTTCACCGTTGTCGTCACCACCACCACTAACGACCACCACCACCACCACCACCACCACCACCACCATGGCCATAATGACAACGACCCCCAATCTACTATGGCTGCTGCTATGGGTTTTACTGGCGGTAAGGGGGGAGTAATGGTGTTTTTACTTCCAATACACTTTTTATGGTATTTTCTTGGCATTAGCGATACGTTGGACAGTCGATGCTAAATGTAAAGAAAATAAGTAAGTGGTCAATAATGCAGTGGTTTCCAAACAAGTTGTGCTATATTGTATTTCAGTTATGCTTCATGAAATGTTTGCTACTTTAGCCAATACACTTCCTAAGTTCTACACAAATACTAAAACATGTAAATATTGTTTTTTTCACACTTTGTTTACGCTTTAGTTTATTCAGGAAGGCAGACTTATTTGTATCTTACTTTGCAACTCTTTCTTTTCCATGCTGACATTATACAAACTGAGCAGTCAGTGATTAGAATTCCTAGAATTTGTCATAGATAAGTATATTATTAAGTTTCTTCCTCGCTTTGATGAAAAAAAATATTTGTGAGAGGAAGTAAAATTTTTAAACAAACAAAACAACTCTGAGAAAAGTTAAATGAACTAGAAATAACAATCTTCGCCATCTTTTGCAGATACTCTCAAGAGAACGAACAACACCACGTACTACAAAAAGCCACCCAAGATACACAGGCACACGCGGCGAAGTGAAAAAGAAAACAACAAGAGGGATACATCAGAGGCAGGTGAAGAAGAATCAACACCTTTGCAATCAGCAGGCTCGCTCATTACCTGCACTAAGCCTCAACCATCAACTCGTCGTGGTGGTGTGAGAGTGAGGGAGGGCGGCAGTAAATCTCAACTCGTCTCAGCATCTTGTTCATCTCGGCACATCACACAAGCGATAACTGATCCTGCCGACAGTCTCTCAAGGGGGTCAGCTGCACTACACGTCAGCCACCACCACCTTTACTCTTCCCCGGGGGTCTTGGACTGTCAGTGGGCTGGACAGGACTCACAAAGGCAGGTGGGCCAGGTGTGTAGTCTAGTGGGACCCTCACAGACCCCTTGCAGGACTGGGGGATGCTACTTGGTGTATCTCCCACGTTCACAGCAAGGAATGATGGCATGAAATCACTCTCAGTTGTTCCTTTTATTCTATTACTGCATTCATGTCCAGTCTCGTTTGCCTTACCTTTTCCTACACACCTGAGGCATTCCCTAAGGACCACCTGCCGTCACACCTGTGCGCTAATTCCCCTTGGGCGAGCGTTGCATAGGCCAGGCGACAGTTCATTCTCCTCGCCCTTCCCCGTCCCGCCTCACCCTACCCCGACCAACCCATCCCAGCCCAGCCCTGCCTCGCCTGCCTCGCCTCACCTCCCTCATTTCCAACGCCCGTGACCGCCGCCGAGCTACTGAAAAGGAGGTTGTTTTGTACTGCCGCCTTCTCATCATCTGTGTATCAATTTGGTTGGCGTTTCGTATTTTTACCTCTTCCTTCCTCTGGGCGGCGGGATGAGGGTGAAGGGTGGCAGGGGGGGACAGGGGGGCACGTCCATATTGAGGTGCACAAAAGGAGAGGATGAATGCGTACGAGGCCGCCGGTTCGCTCAATATGCATATAATCAAGAGATCAATGCCGGACCGTCGTGAAACAAACGGGAAAAGCTCACATAAAAATGCCTGAGAGGATGAGCAAGTGTGGCGGCGCTGGTCCCGGACGGCCAGGTATCGTAATGACTCCCCCAACTCGCCATACCCGCTTTGTGGTCACAGCCTTCAGAATGGATATTAAAAAGGCCCCGTCGCTTACTGCATTTTACAAAAGAATGAGTATTAATATCATCACGGGGGATTAGTCTGGGGTATGCCACGACTCCGCCTGATGCATGATTTTGGTCCTTGCGTCAGGGTTGCTTAGCGGCGTGTTTGGAGCGCCGCGAGGCCTCCGTCAGGTGACCCTCGGCCCACCTAGCCAACCATAATGAAGAATAAGGCTGGGAGATCGGACAGTTGCCAGATGCGTTCAAAGGGATCGCGGAGCATCCTTTCGGGTTTGATCCTTTGTGTCAAGATCTAAATAAGTGATATTGTGGCTGAGTGAAGGGACCCAGGAAGCTTCAAGTGTATTATGTGGAATATTCCGCCGCAGTCTCAGGAGAAATTATGGATTTTTCTCCAAAGGATTAAGGAAATATGGGTCGAAAGAGATCCCAAAATGAGGCTGATTGGTGAGGAGGGACACCCGTGATCTCAGGTCGAGTCATTGTCAGAGAACAAAGCATCATGGTGGCGGCAGCGGCCCGTTCCACCCGCACCCACACACCCCTACCCTCCCGCCCCTCCACCCCGCCCCGCCCCGCCACGTCCTACACACGGGAGGATTACTGCTGCTGAGCGGGCACGCGGGGCGGAGCGCGAGGTGGGGGGGCGACCAGTCAAGCTACAGGGATGGGGAGGACGCTAACAGGCTACTGGGGTTGGAGAAGACTGTCAGACAATATCAGCCACCGGGTATGTGACGGAGGGAGGGGCGGGCGGGCGGGGCGGGCGGTGTGGCTGTTGCTGCTAGGGAGTCGGGAAAGCGGCGTTTGCGGGGCACGGCGGGGCAGTAACACGGCCAGACTGACGGGCGAGCCAGACCCCCGCCCAACCCCACCCCGCCCCGCCCCGTCCGCCACAACACGGTAAGCAAGGGGGAAGGAGCGTCATAATGTTACGTAAGGAGGC
>NC_087166.1:7935000-7957500 GCF_035594125.1 Scylla paramamosain
GATGTGAGCGATGTGTCAAACTTTCTCTCTGTCGCCGCCCGGCCTTTGTGTTCCGGCTCAGCTGAGCGGCAGAGGTGAGGTGCTGCCGTCTAATTAGATTATATGGTAGAATCTGATACATATACACCAAATTTATTGATTTCCTTTGTAATATGGTTCTGGAGGAGAGCTAAGGCAGGAGGAACACAGGAGGGAAGGAGTGGAGGGAAGGAAGGGAAGTCCCGTGGCTGGCGCCCATTGATTCCGGTGAACACATCATGGAGGGAGTCAGTGGCGGCGTCTGTGACATCCTTAACAAGTTCCGAGTGGTCTCTTGACCCAGCTTTAAGTTTGTTAAATAAAGATGGAAGAATACACTTAATGGCAACACTTAGGATGCCATGGGTTGTGTAAGCCGAGCCAGCCTGCCATGTGTTGTGCACCAGGTGACGACAAACAGGACCTGATCCGAGGACCGTCGCCTGCCACACTGCGGCGGATCTGCGTCACTGTGCGTGATGCTGTTTGTACGTGTGGGTGTGGTGGAGCACGAGGGACGGACACTAAAACTCATCTCTCAATCTGTGGCGTGGAAGGAGCGGCGGTCCTTTGAGTGACACGACGCAGGGGCCCTCATGGGTCAGCACCTCGGACACCGCCGCATCAAGAGAGACGGTGTCAGGTGGATCAAGCCTGCAAGCTACACGCTGGAGTAAAGCGCGTCACCTGACCGCTGCTGGACTCCTACAAGAATGCCTGAATGACCGCCAAGAATGCGCGGCCTGGCATCACGAGGGCAGCAGTAGCAGAGTGCCTGGGGCCCTCCAGAGTCCTGTACGAGGCGGCGGCGAGCTGGAGGAGCGGCAGTCTCATATTACCAGCAGCTTCTAAAACCAGGCTCTGTTTGGGTGTTGGTGCCTGCAGGTGAAATGCAGCGGAGTGGCGGCTCGGGAGTCATACAAATGTAAAAGAAACTATGATTCGTCACGTTCGTCACGACGACTCCACCTCTTGAAAATAACTACGTCCTTTACAGATAAGCCCGTCGCCGCTCCCTCCTCGAAGACACGGCGGTTCGCCGCAGGACTTGCCGCCTCCAGTCCTGACATTCCCACCAGACAGTTGACACAATGGTCAAGTTGACCCTCACGCCCGCGACACAAGTCCACTCCAAGAGGAAAACTTTGAGAGGCCTAACGCACACACGAAAAATAAAGAGGAACTGTAAAGGAACGTAAAAACCGAGGATAACTGCACTTGAAGATTAATCAACCACATAATTAGTGTGGAAGACGCGGCCGCTAGGGTTCCGAGGAGCACCCAAGTTGAGGGCAAAGAACCGCCTTGCTTTGTGCCGCCACGACCCCGCCTTCCTAATTAGTAGTCAAAGGGTATTTTTTTCCCCACAAGTAAAGCACTACAAGGAAAGTGCTCATGTAAGAATAGCTAATTAGAGAAACAAAACATCAAAAAGCCCGTGACCGGAGGTGGTGACTCCTCAACCCCCATATTCTATGCTATCACTCGACGCTGAAGGAGGACTTGAAGGGCGAGGGAGCGGCGAGGACCACGGCTCTCCAGTGCCACTCCACGGCCTCGCTTCCCCGGCTTTCCACCTCGTTCTCTCGCCTCGGCTGATCTAAGGCGCCTTCACCAATTTCCCCGCCGCCCAGCAGACCCACAAATGTACAGCGACGCCTCGCTTATTACTAAATCATCTTCAAATCGTCAATAAAGAATCCAATCATCACTCCTCTTTCCTTGACATTCATTCTTTCTGACGCATATGCCTTCCATCTGGCCTCATCTCGAGATTCTTATGAATGTTAAGGAATCCTTTTAAGGCTCTACCAATTTATGGCAATTGAATATACGTAGTTCTTGTTGTTTTAGGAACGAAAAAAAAAAAAAACATTCATTTCGTTGCTGCAGAGCCAGGTCTGAATATATAAAATTCCAGGTTGAAATAAATAAAAGCCAGTTTGAAATATATAAAACTCGAAGATAATATTAACACCTATTATGATTAAAAACACCAAGAATCATAATCAACAACAACAATCACAACACTCCACCGAGCCGGAAACCAGAACATGCAAGAACAATGATGCTGCCACTTACTCCGTCAGGGGCAGGGAAAACCTTTGACTGCCACAGGAGGAAGAGGAGGAAGAGGAGGAGGAGGAGGAGGAGGAGGAGGAGGAGGAGGAGGAGGAGGAGGAGGAGGAGGAGGAGGAGGAGGAGGAGGACTTGCACACGTGTCGGCAAAGGAGCAAAGAAGCCCTTCCGTCTGTCAGTCCTCGTCCTCGCCTTCTATTGCCACTCCCATGAACCCGTGTATGGGGGAGGTTTAATTAGTCCACGTATGACCACTCAGGCAAAAATTAGCCGGTAAGAGAGGAAATTGGGTAGAAAATCCAAGATGAAACTGAACTTAACGAGAACTGATCATCATAAGAACATAATATAGGGAAAAGCAGAAGAAAATCGTAACATAAAGTCTCAGAAAAGTCATTAAGCGTCATATGAGATGAAAAGGAAAAGAAGGAAAATTCAAGACGAAACTGAACTTTATGAGAACTGACAAGCAGAGAGAGAGAGAGAGAGAGAGAGAGAGAGAGAGAGAGAGAGAGAGAGAGAGAGAGAGAGAGAGAGAGAGAGAGAGAGAGAGAGAGAGAGAGAGAGAGAGAGAGAGAGAGAGAGAGAGAGAGAGAGAGAGAGAGAGAGAGAGAGAGAGAGAGAGAGAGAGTAGTAGTAGTAGTAGAGAATCAACACATAAGAAGAAATTCAGCGAACGTGATATGAAATGAAAAGAAAAAAAGAAAGAGAAAGAAAGAGAGAAAGAGAAAGACAAAAGAAAGATCTAAAAAAAAAAACCTTTGGGACACGTGTGACTCGGGGCAGACTTCTCAGACACCCTTGACATCAAAGACATTCACTCCGACGATTCTGTCATTGCAGTCGCTTTTTCACAATTGCTTAACCTTTGTTCTGCTGGAGGCCGAGGACCCTTGAGGGCTTGTTCGTATTCCAGCAGGACGAGGAGGCACGCCCGGCTCCTCGCGGCCCCCCAAAGACTGCCTGGAGAAGGGTGGGGAAGGCTGCTGAGAGAGAGAGGGAGAGAGAAGAGGTGTCGTGTGTGTGTGTGTGTGTGTGTGTGTGTGTGTGTGTGTGTGTGTGTGTGTGTGTGTGTGTGTGTGTGTGTGTGTGTGTGTGTGTGTGTGAGAGAGAGAGAGAGAGAGAGAGAGAGAGAGAGAGAGAGAGAGAGAGAGAGAGAGAGAGAGAGAGAGAGAGAGAGAGAGAGAGAGAGAGAGAGAGAGAGAGAGAGAGAGAGAGAGAGAGAGAGAGATGTGTGTGTGTGTGTGTGTGTGTGTGTGTGTGTGTGTGTGTGTGTGTGTGTGTGTGTGTGTGTGTGTGTGTGTGTGTGTGTGTGTACGAACAGCACAACCACCAATAACAACTTCAATAACAAGAAGAAAAATATGACAATCAAGAACATGAAAGCTGAGGAGACGAATACAGGTAGCCAAGCATATATGCCTTTCAAATACTTTCTGAATACTGAAAACTCTGTATTTTGCACTTCTACCATAAAATGGGAGAATCATACGTTTTATTACTATAGCGCATGAAATCAATCCACAGATGAATATGAGGTTGGTAGTTTGTTAGTCTCCTTATCCATCCTACTCTCCATCCACTTAAGACAACTTCAAACTATCTCCAGGCAGACCTCAGAACTACCAACTTCCACCGGATAGTTGCTTGAGTTCAATTTCCCGCAGGTGTCGAAGGCGCGTCAGGAGGGAGGAGAGGGGCGGGCCATTGTGTCGGCGGCCCTTGATGGTGCGTGTGTAACGTCACCGTGATATCCATAGGCAGGAAGACGAAAGGAGGCGAGAGCGAGAGTAAGAGTAGAGAAAAGAAATGCCTCGTTTGTTAGATACTCAGCCACACTTCGATGAACGAGTTTGGACACGCCCACACACCCACGCACAGCTCTGACTTGTGAGTGTTGCCTCCTTGCCTCCTCAAAGTGGGAAGGGAATGGAGGTGGTGGTGGTTGTGGTCATCTTCGCTCGATGGCGTCACTACTCTTCATGTGAGGCTTCGATGTACTTCCTTTGATCTTGATGGAGCATAAACACAATGCGTCTTGTGTTTTAAATCTTTGTCTGAGGCTGAGGACCCTCCGAGGCGCCGAGGCGGAGGAGCCACACAAGGGAAGGTGAGTGAAAGCATCAGGGCAGCAAGAGAAGGGCGGCGGAGCGATGGGCCCGCAGCGTCTGTGGGATGCCACTGCTGGTGTGAGCTGAGGGTGAGGGGTGAGGCCCTCAGGTGGTGGAGGAGGACGGAGTTAAGGGGCATGAAGATAATCTAAAATCATTAATGCGTAAATATCTAACCCAAGGCAGCGAGGACATTCCTTCCACACACCGGCAGGAATGACTCATCGGGTCAGGTCCTCAGGTCCACGGTTGATCAGGTCCCGGCAGCAGTACTGCCGGTGCGTTCCAGGCCGAGCATCGCCCCGCCCCGAAAGGCGTCCAGTGCCCGGACCTTTGATAGCAGAGAACAGTGAGTTCTGGAGAGAGAAGTCTCTACTTACACATGTCGCCGCTACTACTAGAGTGCTTACCGAGGCCCCTTCCTCCTCCCTGCTCTCGCCGCCCACTCAGGATGGAAGAAAGTATTCAAAGGCGGCGGCAGCGAGGAGGCCGGAGAAGGCGCCGCCGGGTATCATCTTGCCTCGGGCAGTCTCCTTCTGAGCCTCTTGTCCCCATAATCAACAGAAAAGCATCAAAGACTGCCAAATGAAATTGAGACAATTCTCAACAATGCTCAACCCTGTAGAAACTCCAGCACTTTTTATTCTTCATCCTTTAAGAAAACTTACCTAATTATATTCCGTGGCGCAGCTAAACACTGCGGACCCGACACGCCGCCAGCCGCTATGCCTCCCCCTCATAGAGGCGACTTTGAGGCTGTCAGGAGCTGGAACAAATTGAATAATGCAACAAGGCCTCGGAAACGTAGCGGAGATCTGGAGCTCTCAAAACGCTGCTGGTGAATAGAATCAAACGACACCGCCCCTCTTGTCTGAGTCCTTGTCGCTGTTGCCAACTGGGGACGGGAAACACTCCCTCGGCAGGGCCTTACGCGGCGTTGCCAGTGATGCATTCCCGGTGCCGGCCTCGCCCTGACCCAGTATGAGGTGGCAGCTTTATGTTGTCCATAAAAAGCCACGCCATCTGTGTCCGGGAGGATGAGGGGACGGGAGGAAAACGGGACGCGGAAGGGCGGCGGAGCACGTTTGTACCGCTGCCACTCCACCGCTGTTAAGTCGAGTGTTCAGATTCCACAACGTGATTCTGAGGACTGGGAGGGATTCTTCAGAGGGATTCCTGCCGCGCCTCCCGAGATGAACCTCGGCTGTAGGGATTTATAGCTGGAGATTCTCGCAAATAACCTGAAGGCAGTATTCCCTTTTATATCCATGAGAAGGGTGAAGGACAAGGGGAGTGGAGGCACGAGAGGAGGACAGGGACGTGTGAGGGCAAAGAAAGGTATGGAGGAAGAGCGTCGAGAGCAGGAACGTGTGTGTGTGTGTGTGTGTGTGTGTGTGTGTGTGTGTGTGTGTGTGTGTGTGTGTGTGTGTGTGTGTGTGTGTGTGTGTGTGTGTGTGTGTGTGTGTGTGTGTGTGTGTGTGTGTGTGTGTGTGTGTGTGTGTGTGAGGTACAAAGACAGGAAATAGAGGGAGGAATGAGGCGGAGGGACACAAGGGAAAAAAATTGCGTAAATGGGACGGACAAAGCGAAATTAAACAGAAATGAGGACGACTGATTGGCTTAATGGCACAAAAAGGAAGGAATTACATTGCGTCATATTGTCAGGAAGATCTTAATACATCCAGACTAACGAAAAAGCAACAACTGGTAATGATCATTTATACACCATCTGCCTTTTTTTTTTTTAATCTTTTACCTCCTTCCTATGACTTGAACTTAAAAGTACTGGGGCATCTGGAGAATTAAATTGGCTTAAGTTTTGGAGTCTTCTTATTTTACCTTCTTTTAAGAGAGAGCATCAGCCAAGCGGGACTTCATTTCCCGTTTTTTATGCACTTAACTGGCATCCTTGACTTGTGAAATAAAAAAAATAAATAAATAAATAAATAAATGACCAAGGTAGAAAGACAAACCAAAAAAAAATGAAATTGTACATACCCGCCATCAATTACCGGTAGAATAAGAATGAAAACATAAGAGAATAACCGGCACTTCAATAAGATTTTTCCCTTACATAATTGATCTTAGTTGCATCGAAATGAAAGGAATTGAATAATGAACTTTTAATCTCGACAACTTCTTAGTTTCAATGCTGCAATCGTGTTTTCTAATAAATAAAAACCAATAAATGATGTTGAATTATATAAAGATGTGCAGGTCTCTCTCTCTCTCTCTCTCTCTCTCTCTCTCTCTCTCTCTCTCTCTCTCTCTCTCTCTCTCTCTCTCTCTCTCTCTCTCTCTCTCTCTCTCTCTCTCTCGCCTCAGGTTACTCCTCTCAGCTGCTGCAAAATCAATGTCGACAATCAATAAAACAACTTCAAGTACCGGAATCCCGTGTGTGTGTGTGTGTGTGTGTGTGTGTGTGTGTGTGTGTGTGTGTGTGTGTGTGTGTGTGTGTGTGTGTGTGTGTGTGTGTGTGTGTGTGTGTGTGTGTGTGTGTGTGTGTGTGTGTGTGTGTGTGTTGGCTTAGTATGGCAAGTATGATTATGTATCACTATAATATGGTAGGTTATTGCTATCGCCGTTATTATTTGTTGTTATCGACGTTGTTATTGATACTGTTGTTTTTGCAATACTTGAGGTAGTAGTAGTAGTAGTAGTAGTAGTAGTAGTAGTAGTAGTAGTAGTAGTAGTAGTAGTAGTAGTAGTAGTAGTAGTAGTAGTAGTAGTAGTAGTAGTAGTAGTAGTAGTAGTAGTAGTAGTAGTAGTAGTAGTAGTAGTAGTAGTAGTAGTAGTAGTAGTAGTAGTAATAATAATAATAATAATAATAATAATAATAATAATAATAATAATAATAATAATAATAATAATAATAACAAATTACATAATACTTGAAATCGAATGTAAAAAGAGGAGGAGGAGGAGGAGGAGGAGGAGGAGGAGGAGGAGGAGGAGGAGGAGAAGGAGGAGGAGGAGGAGGAGGAGGAGGAGGAGGAGGAGGAGGAGGAGGAGGCGGAGGAGGAGGAGGGGAAAGAAGGAAAGCGTGAGGAAGGTCAAGGTATGGCACTGAATTAACCACAAACGTCACTCCTGCATTTTCTTCTCATGTTCCTTATCTTCCTCTTCCTCTTCCTCTTCCTGTTCCCCCTCCTCCTCTTCATTATCTCCTCCTCATTCTCCTGTTCCTCATATTCATCATGTCGTTGTTATCCACCACCATCTCCTTCTTCTTCTCCTCCTCCTCCTCCTCCTCCCCTTCCTTCTCCTCGTCCACCTCCTCCTTCTCTTCCCCAATATTTTCCTTCCTTTATTTCCTTTCTTTCTTGTCTTTATCTTTGGCTCCTCTCCTATCTTCTTTTCATTTTCCTTTCCTTCTTCCTCTCCATTTCCTCCTCTTCTTATTATTCCTCCCTACCTCCTCTACTTGTCCTGCTGCGCCTCCTTCCAATCCTCCTCCTCTTCCTTCTCCTTCATCACAAACAACTTGACCTCCAAAGAACCAACTACTCTAACACTTGCTCCTCCTTTGTGTTCCTTTACGCTACCAGTGCATCCCAAGGCCAGGAACAAAACGTACCGAGTCGTAAAAAGATTCCCAGACATGTTCAGCTTTAACCACGAGTGCCTGGCGAGGTGTCGGAGGGAGAGGGGGGATGGGGGAAATGGGGGTAATGCAGGAGGGGGTTAAGGGTGGCAGTGCACTCAGACATTGGGACGTGTCGGAGTGGCGAGGAGAAGCGCTCCTTATGACCACTGTAACCTCTCGTTCACACCTTGAGGGGACGCCAGTCTTTGTCCCTAGTGCTTGAAGTTCGTCAAGAGATATCTTCTTTTCATTTTTGTCTTTGTTCTCCTTCTCACTCGCTCCGGGTGTCTCTCTCTCTCTCTCTCTCTCTCTCTCTCTCTCTCTCTCTCTCTCTCTCTCTCTCTCTCTCTCTCTCTCTCTCTCGTTCTCTTTCTCTTTCTTTTTTCTTTCTCTCACTTTCATTTTTCGTTCTCTCGGTATCAAAATCTTTCTTTTTCTCAGTCCTTTCTTCCTTTTTATCTTTCTTCTTTCTTTTTTGTTTGTTTTGATCTTCAGTTTTATGTGTGCTTGCGAGAGAGAGAGAGAGAGAGAGAGAGAGAGAGAGAGAGAGAGAGAGAGAGAGAGAGAGAGAGAGAGAGAGAGAGAGAGAGAGAGAGAGAGAGAGAGAGAGAGAGAGAGAGAGAGAGAGAGAGAGAGAGAGAGAGAGAACAAAAACTGATAAAACACGGCAAGACACCAAAAGAAAAAGAAAAAAAGACGACAAAGTAAGATAATAATGGAATACCGAACCGCTGACACACACGCACACACACACACACACACACACACACACACACACACACACACACACACACACACAAGCAATAAGCGAGGCCGGAGATTAACAGGAGGGTGAGGTGGGGTGAGGGGGATGAGAGAGAGTGAGAGGGGGTGAGAGGGGAATGGGGGGACGGGGGGGTGACGAGAAGCTTGGATCATAGGCGGTGGCTAATGATAAGATAGACGTGGGTGATGGGTTGTGTTCGTTCTCTCTCTCTCTCTCTCTCTCTCTCTCTCTCTCTCTCTCTCTCTCTCTCTCTCTCTCTCTCTCTCTCTCTCACCTGCCTTCCTCTTTCGATTATCCCGTGTTGACAAAGCCCCAGGTGATGATGACAATGATAACACCTGGCCGTCCGTCATTGCGTTTGATAACAAGGTGTGTGTGTGTGTGTGTGTGTGTGTGTGTGTGTGTGTGTGTGTGTGTGTGTGTGTGTGTGTGTGTGTGTGTGTGTGTGTGTGTGTGTGTGTGTGTGTGTGTGTGTGTGTGTGTGTGTGTGTGTATTTGTTAGGAATTATTTTTGTTCAGGTGAAGTATTACTACTTTAAGACTGCTGTTGTTGTTGTTGTTGTTGGTGGTGGTGGTGGTGGTGGTGGTGATGGTGGTGGTGGTGGTCGTGGTGGTGGTGGTAATAATGATGACGTTAATGATGATGATAATATTGATGATGATGATGATGATGATGATGATGATGATGATGATGATGATAACGACACTGATTAAATTAACTTCATAAATTATACAACTAGAAAAAATGTCTGTAATGAATAAAAAATGATGCTATTCTTGCTTATTTAATTTCTACAAGTTAGTTTTTCATTTTCTTTGCATTTTATATAATCAGATGTTTGTTTTCAACAAATCCACAAATGCATTTTTTCTACTCCTTTCTGTATCTACCTTTTATCTAGTTTTCTTTTCCTTTATGGTACCTATCAACGCACTTTCTCTCTCTCTCTCTCTCTCTCTCTCTCTCTCTCTCTCTCTCTCTCTCTCTCTCTCTCTCTCTCTCTCTCTCTTCAAGTCCCCTTTTCCCACCCTCTTTCCATCCCCTCTTCTTTATATTCTTCTTCTCTCCCTTATCATGCTCCCTTCTCACCTCTCAGCCTTCTCTCCCTCTCCCTCTCACTCTTTGACATTACTCCCTCTCTCCCTTTCTCTCCGTCTCTCAGTGTCTCAACCACCTCTTCAACACCTCTTCCTTTATTATCTCCTTCTCTCTTCTCACCTTCCTTCCAATGATTCATCTTCCTTTCCTTTTCTCCTTTCCTTTTACACACCATACATACATACATACATACATACATACACAAATACATACGCACATACATACATACATACATACAAAGGCAGTTCTGTATAACAGGTACAATATGGATGCAGGAGCAACTATATACATAATACATGAATGCTACACACACACACACACACACACACACACACACACACACACACACACAGGGAGCCCGCATATCTCTCTCTCTCTCTCTCTCTCTCTCTCTCTCTCTCTCTCTCTCTCTCTCTCTCTCTCTCTCTCTCTCTCTCTCTCTCTCTCTCTCTTAAATAACATAAAAAGAACATACACGAGGCGTCTTTTCTCTCACTTTTTTCTCTCTTTTCATCGGAGTATTTCTGGGAGAGGTGGAAGGTAATGAGAGGAGAGAGTCCTTGTGTTGTGCTTCGTGTGCTGGGCGTGAAAGGGGAAGCTTAAATGACACTGCGAGAGAGGAGAGGAGAGGAGAGGAGAGAGAGAGAGAGAGAGAGAGAGAGAGAGAGAGAGAGAGAGAGAGAGAGAGAGAGAGAGAGAGAGAGAGAGAGAGAGAGAGAGAGAGAGAGAGAGTGTGTGTGTGTGTGTGTGTGTGTTTTGTGAATCATAAGGCTCAAAACGAAACGTAGGAGCAAAAAATTGAACTTGAATATGTAATGAACGGTTAAAAATTATGTCCATCTACTTGTCCTTCACTATTATATCTACATGAAAGGGTTTCTTACTAGTACGTGACCCTTATGAAGCTGAAAAATGTCTCCAGTACTGAAAGAATTAAGGAAGGATACACCAAACAGCAGTGAAATGGCTCGCGTGCAACAAAGAACACTGCAGGTGAAGACACGTGACATGAGTGCAGGTGAGGATACAAGATAACTAACGTAACCTTTCCCAAACTACACCGAATCGCAAATTACTCCAAGGGGAACAGGAGATTTACATGCTTTCCTGCCATTACACACTCTTATACCAATACCTATACTTTTCCTCCCTTTTACGTTGATGTTTTGGCGAGACCCGTGGCAGCAGGACGCGGTTCAGTTGATTTAAGTCCACGTCGTCGCAGCCGCAGGAAACTGGGAGCCATCAATATCTTCGGTAAAGTCTTATTAGCGTAATTGTGTTGCGTCACAGTGATGGATGGATGGACGCAATACTTGCAAACTGCCGGAGTCATTTTTCACTCGCCTGTTGTTTATCATATGAAATACATCCTGCGCTGGAGAGCCGTCGTGAGGGAAGGACTGGGGGGGAGAGAGAGGGAGAGAGACAGAGGGAGAAAATGAGGAAGTATACGAATGAGAAAGGCAAGGGGATGGAAGAATAGACAAAAAGGGGGAGAGAGAGAGAAAGAATAAGGATACGAATGAAAAAAAGAGAGGGAATGGAAGAAAAGACAGGAGGGGAGGGTGAGAAAGAGGAAGGATACGAATGGCAGAAGCGAGGGAATGGAGGAATGGACAGGAGGGAAAAGAGAGAAAGAGGAAGGATACGAACGAGAAGAGAGGCAATAGAGAAACAACCAGAAGGGAAAGGGGGGAGAGAGAGAGAGAGAGAGAGAGAGAGAGAGAGAGAGAGAGAGAGAGAGAGAGAGAGAGAGAGAGAGAGAGAGAGAGAGAGAGAGAGAGAGAGAGAGAGAGAGAGAGAGAGAGAGAGAGAGATACGAATGAGAGAAGCGAGGGAACAGGAATAAACAGGAGGAGAGGGTGAGAAAGAGGAAGGATGCGAATGAGAGAAGCGATGAAATGGAAGAACAGACAGGAGGGGAGGAAGAGGAGAGGATGCACATGTGGTCGTCTCAACACCTCAGCCCCGAACACAAGAGAAATGAGGCATCGTGTGGCGTTGCAAGAAAGATTAAATACACCCCCTACGCCCCCTTAAAAAAAAAAAAAAAAGTAAAGAAAAATACCAATGTTTATCGCATCCTGAAGTCACCTTATCCCGAGGCCCTATGGAAGCAGGTGCAGGGAGAGAAAGAGAGGGAGAGAGAGGGAGAGAACAGTGTCTAAGGTGTTCTCTCATGATAGGCTGCGGTTGTCTTCTGTTCCCCTTCCTTTGCCACCTCTCTCTTATTTCTCCTTCCCCTTCCCGTTCCTCCTCCCTCTCCCCCTTCTCCTCCTCCTCCTCCTCCGTCCCTGTGGAGTGTTGGGTGACAGGTGACCAAGGAACCTCTCAAATAGCAAGGTTCCCTCACCACCTGCTGCGCCATTCGATGATTTGATGCTTTTTTGTAATGTGTAGTGGAAGAGGAGGAGGAGGGGGAGGAGGAAGAGGAGGAGTATGGGAAGAGTTCGATGACACAGACACATAAGAACAAGAATGAAGATAAAACGATAACGGAGAGGTCAGGTGCGGGTGAGGGGGAGGGGTGTGGGGGTGTCTGGTGTGGGCTGCTGGTGGAGGTCTCCGGGAGTAGGAAGCTAGATTCTCACGTGAGGAGGAGGAGGAGGAGGAGGAGGAGGAGGAGGAGGAGGAGGAGGAGGAGGAGGAGGAGGAGGAGGAGGAGGAGGAGGAGGAGCTCAAGGTGTACTGTTGAAGCCTCAAAAATTGGCGCGTTTTTCCTCCTGGTATTACTTGTTTTAATATTCCTTTGAAACGCGCAGTAAATCCCTTTATGGGCCATAAACTAGAATATCGTTGCTTCACACATTATGAACATGTAATTTTTGGATAAAATATACAGGTTTTAGTTTCGCATAAATTGCCAACTGGTTTTACGAGTCAAGCGGAATACGTCAACGCGTGCACAGACTGGTTTTATGACGGCCAGGTGTGAAGTGAGCTGCTGTCCCCTCCCCGTCACACCTGCGTGCCCCGGAACCTCCTCTTGCGTCTCCCCCTTAGTCATTACCCCTCTACCCTCTCCTGTCTCCGTCTCGCCCGTCAAAGTCCTCTGTCTCTTCCTCATTCACTCTATTACATCCCCTCTCTCTTCACTTTTCTCCTCCACTGTACACGCCGGAATCTCCTCGTGTTTCTCTCGTACTCACTACCCCTCTTCTCTTTCCCCTCTCCCTATCTTACCACCAAGGTCTTATTTCCTCTGGTTCTCCTCTATCCTCTTTCTCTTTCATCTTTCCTCCACAACTATGCACTCCAGAACCTCCTTTTCCGTCTCTCCTTTATTCATTATCCCTTTTCTCTCTCCTGTATCCTTGTCTCATCCGTCAACATCTCTCCTCTATTTCTCCCTTATTCACTGCACCTCTCCTCCCTGATTCACCTGTGTGCCCCGAAACCTGGTCTTGTGTCTCCCTTACTCATTACCCCTTTATTCTTCCTTCTCTCCCTGCCTCATCCGTCACTGTCTTCGCTCGTCTGTTTTTCTCTCATCCATTGTCTCTACTCCATCCTATCTTTCTCTCCATACCTCAGCTATACACTTCTAGCTCTCCTCTCCTTATGATTTTCTTCCTCATGCATTCTCTCTCTCTCTCTCTCTCTCTCTCTCTCTCTCTCTCTCTCTCTCTCTCTCTCTCTCTCTCTCTCTCTACCTCATCTATACACACTAAGGCCTTCTCTGTTTAGTCTCTCCCTCATTCATTAGTTCTCTACTTTCTCCCTGCTACATATCACTAGCGTCTCTTCTATTTTCTCCCTCGCCTTCTTCTCTCCCTGATGTCCCTCTCTCCTCTGTGTTTCTTCCTCATCCATTACCCTCCTCCCTCCCTCTTTCCTCTCACCCACTGCCCTCTCCTCGGGTCCTTGTACGGGGGATCGCGAATAAGCACGAAGTTGGTGGGTATTAATCCCTGAAAGGAAGTAAGGGAAAAAAATGGGACGGAAAAAAGCTTCCAGTTGTCTAATAATGCGGACGCCGGCGGTCTCGTGAGGTCCTCAAGCGAACTGCCGGTGGTCACACTACCCAAGAGGAAGGGGGAGGGGGTGGTGGTGGGTGGTGGTGGGTTGGGGTGGTTGAGGGTGGGTGAAGACCAGGTTCTGACAAGGGGGAGGTAATCTGTCTCCTCGCCTGGCTGGTTTTCGCGCGTTACTGTTCAGGAGGCGCAGGAGTGGCGGGGCGGGGCGGCCTCCTGACGGGGGTTATCGGGCCTCCTCATGCTACTGTCCACTGCTGTCCTCCGTGATTCCTGCATGGCAGGTGTTCGGTGAGCGGGTGAGTGGGGGGAGTGAGGGATTTGAAAGTGGGTGAATGGGGATAAAAGGAGTGAAGGAATGGATGAGTGGGGAAGTGGGGGGAAGTGGGAGGGGTGTAGGAGTAGGTTCAGTTACCGCCAGGCCGCCTCAGTGTCGCTATCTCGCTATCTAGAATGGGAAATGCCGCGAAGCCTTTCTTGTTTCCACTGTCCACTGTTCTTGATGGGAAAGACACGGTGCAGGGAAGTACTTCATCACTAAACTTAAATGAGGCTGTGAGGCGCGGAACTAACACGGGGAGCATGACGGAAGGTGAGGCAGAGCACGGCAGGGTGATGCAGGGCCAAGCAAGGTGAGACAGGGTGAGACACGGTGAGACAGGGTGAGGCAGAGCAGGGGGGCTGGCGTGTAATGGCCGTGCTGGTGATCGAGGGTCATCACGCTGGTCTTCCCGCACCCAGACAGGCCGACTTCGTGTCTCATTACATAATAATTCAATAACAAAATTGTTGACTTCCTTACGCAGTTCCCAGCGGTGGCGCCTCTCCCTCCTGGCCTTCCATCCTTCCTCCTCCTCCTCCTCCTTATCCTCCCTGCTGTCCCTCCATGCCCACCTATCTCAGAACAGCTGGGGGTTGGTAACACACACACACACACACACACACACACACACACACACACACACACACACACACACACACACACACACACACACACACACACACACACATGATGCCCTTGAGGTGGATTGAGAAGACATTCATTGGCGTCGTGCAAGGCAAGTGTGTCGCATAAACCCGTCGTCATTCACCTCATAATAGAATCCACAAATCAAAGCGGACAATGGTGCGTTGCTTTGTGACTCGTTTTTACGATCACCACTCCCTTTACGACGCGCGTTATTAACATCTATAAATGTCATCTTAACAAAGCGCTAAAAAGAAATACCTAACAACGGGCCAACTCTACCTGCAATTAACTTTAGTCACAATAGACCATTACCAAAGCGCCGCACTTCTGTATGACGGGGGGTGGAAAAAAATGACGGATAATTCATGCAATGTAATAAATCAGACATGAGCGGGAAATGATGACAGCTCCATTGAGTAAAGCCTGATGACTTGACGAACATTATTGCAACACTGGTTTTCTTTCTTTACTTTTCTACTTTATTTTTTACTTTATTTGGCAGGTGATGTAGCTGTTCACACCTTACCTATTATGAATCTACTTTTTTTCTTTTTCTTCCTTCTTTTCCTGTTCTTCTTCTTCTTCCTCCTCCTCTTCCTCCTCCTCCTCTAAAAACATTAAACGAGGAAGCCAAGTGACGAGATCCTAGCACAATATTCTCTCTCTCTCTCTCTCTCTCTCTCTCTCTCTCTCTCTCTCTCTCTCTCTCTCTCTCTCTCTCTCTCTCTCTCTCTCTCTCTCTTCATACCCTATCAAACACTTATCTCCTCCTTATCTCCCACGTACTCGCTTCTACTTCCAACTTACCCTCTCTTATCATCATCCCTTCTCCGTCCCTGCCCTCCCGTGAGCCACCAAACCCTGAGCCAAACCCTGAGCCAACCCTCCCCTTTCTTCCTCTGTCCCTCCGTGAGCCCGCCCCTCCTCCCCCCCCCCCCCGCTAAGCCCACTCGCCATATGCCATTCGCTGTCATTGTTCTAGTCCCGTATTTTTTTGTCCTTCCTTTCCCTCCGCGCGGTAAGACGATCAGCGGTGTATTGTTTCAAGGCGACCAGCGCACGATTGATTAGCTTTAAGGGAAAGTTAACGGTTGCTGTTGATTACGAGCGTTTGAGAAGCAAGACTAAAAAACTAAGGGGAAAATTTGTGGTACAGAAAAGGATGAGTAAAAATTGTACTAAGGGTAGATGGTCAATCATTGATTTTTTTTTTTTTTTGTAGGGGGAATGAAGAGTTGAGGGAGATTGAATGATGGGTGTTGTCAGTGTTGTTGTGTTGTGTTGTGTTTGTGTGCTGTTGTTCTGTGTGTGCGTGTTTGTGTGTGTTTGCTGTCATTGTTGTCTTTTTTTTTTTTTGTGTGTGTGTGTGTATGTGTGTGTGTTGTGTGTGTTGTGTGTGTTGTGTGTATTGTGTGTGTTGTGTGTATTGTGTGTGTTGTGTGTGTTGTGTGTGTTGTGTGTGTTGTTTGGGAAGCTGCGGTATTATTGTCAGTGTTTCCTTCCTTTTTTACGTATTTTTGCTGTAATATTATTGTTATTGCTTTATTATCATTGTTGTTGTTGTTGTTGTTATTATTATTATTATTATTATTATTATCATTATTATTATTATTATTATCATCATCATCAGTAGTAGTAGTAGTAGTAGTAGTAGTAGTAGTAGTAGTAGTAGTATCATTATTATTATCAATTCTACTACTTCTATATACTACTCTTACTACTACTATCACTACTACTACTACTACTACTACTACTACTACTACCACTACCATTATCACTACTACTACCACTAACACTAACAGTAACCTATATTAAGTAAAGAAAGAGGGAAGGAAGGAAGGGAGAGAAGGAAGTATAACAATAAAAAAAAAGGGAGGAAGCTTCTCTATCACCATCCTCTTCCACCTCTTCCCTCCTCTTCCTCCTCCTAAGATGTCCGGTAGAGGGAAGGAGAGAAGACCGCCACAAGGGACTCTCGCGTAGGTGTTATTAATTCCAGGTAATCAGAGGGCCACTGCTAGGGCGTGCTGCGTCAAGGTAAGGGTAGCGAGGGGCGCCGCCCTTCGCCTTATAACTCCCATGCCCTTCAATTTCAAGGCGCAATTACAGAACGAGAATTTGTATTGTTGTAGGGAGAGAAATAGGAGGTGGGTGGGCGTAGCAGGAGGAAGAGAGGCGTGGGATGGGGTAGATGAGAGGGCGGATGGAAGGAAGAAAGAAAGGAAGGAAGGAAGGAAGGAAGGAAGGAAGGAAGGAAGGAAGGAAGGAAGGAAGGAAGGAAGGAAGGAAGGAAGGAAGGAAGGAAGGAAGGAAGGTAAATGAATGAATGAGTTAATTAATAAAAAAAAGAAGGAAGGAAAGAAAGAAGCACGGAAGGAAGGATGAAAGAAAGGAAGCAAGTAAGCAAGAAAGCAAGCAAACAAACAAGCAACCAAGAAAGAAAAAAGGAAAGAATGGAAGGAAGGAAAGAAGGAAGAAAGAATAGATGAATGAACAGACGGATGGAATGAAAGGAAGGAAGGAATGAAGGAAAGTAGGTAAGGGAAATACTGAAGCAAAATATGAAGGACAGCATATGACTCGAAGAATGAGAGGAAGATACACAATATAAATGATAATGTTAAGAAAACGGGAAATAGTTGAGGGAAAGGGATCAAAGGAAGGAAAAAAAAATAATGGCATGACGTGAGAGAATGAACTTTGACTAAATGAATGAATGAAGAGTTGAAGACAATGAATAAAAGAATGAAAACTACAGAAGCATAAGAGTGAAAGAATGAAGCTACGCCATTTGTAAGTTATTAAAAGGAAAATATGTTAAGGTGTTTTCTCTTCTCTTCTTCTTCCTCCTCTTTTCTTCTTCCTACTACTCCTCTTAAACCTCTTCTTCCATCATATTAATATCTTTCAGATGAATTTTACATTTTTCTTTATTGAAGTTTTGTTATTCTTATACTTTTCCTCCTCCTCCTCCTCCTCCTCTTTCTCATTCTCCTCCTCCTTCTCCTCCTCCTCATCTTCTACGATTATCTCTTCCTCACCACAATTCCTACTTTCACTTTGCATTCATTTTAATACGTGCTTTGCCATTATTACTTCCATGCCTTTCTTTTATCATGCTTTTCCCTCCTCCTACTCCTCCTCCTCCTCCTCCTCCTCCTCTTCTTCTTCCTCCTCCTCCTTTTATCCTTTCCTTACTGAGCCTCGATCTGGCATCCTTTGCATCATCTTTCCCTCCTCCTACTCTCTTACTCTTCGTCCCTCAAAACTTTCCTTCTCATCCCCTCCCTCTCAACTCTCCCCTAACCACCTCCCTCCTCCACCTCTCCCATTCCCTCTCAACTCTCTCCAACTCTCCCCCTCTCACCTCTCCCTCTCGTCACTTACCGGCAGGAGGAAGCCATGACAACCCTCCTTTACAGGTTCGATTACCCCGCGCGGGACAATAATTAAGAAATAGTTAGGCATAAGTTCATTGTGGGCATAATGGCGCCGCATTATGGGCCGCTCAGCCTCCATTATGTATGCAAATTGAAGATCATATCACAGTCAGCGATACTCGGCAAAAAAGTGAGGCTGAGGCTGGATGACCGGAGCTGTGTGTGTGTGTGTGTGTGTGTGTGTGTGTGTGTGTGTGTGTGTGTGTGTGTGTGTGTGTGTGTGTGTGTGTGTGTGTGTGTGTGTGTGTGTGTGTGTCAGACTCTCTCATGAACGTGATATATTGATACGACACAAGAAATAATTAATCGTTTTCTTTATCTTTTCTACGTAACTTGCTTTAATAATGAAAAAAAAAATAATAATGACAGATCTTCTTGCTTTCACGTATAGAATAATAACAACTAAAAAAATATGCTTTTAATCTTTCAATGAATAATTATCTTCCTTTCGAAGTAACTTGGTTTGCTATTACGAAAAAAAAAAGATCAATTTCAGTCCTTAAATAACCACTTTTCAATCCTCCAGTAATTAATTGTCTTCTGTAACTATAATTTTCTTGGTAACTCTCTTTAACAACAACAAAAGTAAGTGACAAATCAAGTTTTCACGTAAACAAAACAATAACAATTACAACACCTACACAACACACTTTAACAATCAGCCACTAACATTTAACCCCAACAATAAACAAAACCCTCAATGATCTACTAAAATCCCTCCCCTTTACTTTAATCTCCCACAGAACGTGTCACTTTATCCCATTAACATCGCGTGCAGAAGTCAGAATATGAAGCAAAAGGAGGATTAAACAGCAACAGCCGCTCTATAGGTGCTGTAAATGGCTCACCCTTCCTCCCCCAGCCCTCCCCTGTTGTCATGAAGGGAGAGTGAGAGAGAGAGAAGGGAGGAGGACAGAGTGAGAAGCAGGACGGCAGGGGAAGGGAGGGGAAAGGAAAGGTGAGAAGATAGAGTAAAGAGGGAAAGGGTGAGGTGGGGTAAAATTAAAGAAGGGGAAGGGAGAGGGAAAGGGAAGTGGGGATAAGGAGAGGTGAGAAGAGAGTAAGCAGGGAGAGTAGAGGAAAGGAGGTGGTAAAGAAGGAGGGAGGAAGAGGTGAAAACAAAAACTGAAGAGAAGGAAAGAATACCATAATAAACGAAAAGAGAGAAAAGATGAAAAGTGTAAAGAGAGGAAGGGAAGGTGGAAAATAGGAAGGGGAAGAAAGAAAGAAAAAAAAGTAACATACAAGGTAACGAAAGAAGAGTTGAGAAACAGGAAAGGAAGGAGAAAAAAAAGGAGTAGGAAAAAAGTTAAATGAAGATTAAGAAAAAAAGATAATAAGAAATAGGGGAGAGAAAGGTAAAGAGAGGTGAACATAAAACAGGAGAATGAAAAGTAGGAAAGGAGAAAGTGAAAGGGAATAGAAGACTGGATAATGAAAACGTACGTAGGAGAAGGAAGATAAAGAGGAAGAGAAACAGAAAAAAGAGAATAATGAAAACGTAGGAAGAAAAGAAAGGGGAAGAGAACAGAAAACAGACGAGAATGAAAACGTAAGAGGAAGAGAAAGAGGAAGGGAAACAGAAAACAGGAGAAATGAAAACGTAGGAGGAGGAAGAAAAAGGGAAACTTAAAACATGAAACTGAAAACGTAGGAGGAGGAAGAGAAAGGGGAGAGGAACAAAGACAGGAAATTGATAACGTACGAGAAAAAGAAACGAGAGGGGAAAATAAAACAAGATAATGAAAACGTAGGAGGAGGAAGAGAAAAAGGAGGGAACAGAAAACAGGAGGAGGAAGAGAAAGGGGAGAGGAACAGGAATCAGAATGAAAACAAAGGAAGACAAGAAAGGAGAAGGAAACAGAAAATAGGAGGATGAAAACGCAAGAGAAGGAGGAGGAAAAAATGGTGGAGAGGGAGAACAGGGAGTGGGAACACGGGAGTAGGAATGGAGTATGAAGGGAGTGTAAAGGGAGGGTGCAGACCAGACTATGTAGTAAGTGCTTTGCTTCCACCTGCTGTTTGCTCACCATATTAACTGTGCATTACGGCGGCGTCCTCACAGGGGTTACTCAGACTAGAGTGCCATTCACGCCTCACCTGCCCTCACCTTTGTTACTGCACCCCCTCCACACCCCGCCCACCTCCCCTCCTTCCCCTCCCGCCTGTCAGTTTACACTCCTGTCTCATCTATGTTGCCTTAGTGACTCGTCTGACCCGTAACTCCTTCTTCCTTCTCACCTGCCATCCGTCACACTGCCTCACCTGCGTCACCTGAGTTACCTGAGTGTACCTGCTTTACTCAACGCCTTCCTGATGTATTCACTCATCAAGCACCTTAACTATTTTTTCCCCTTCTTGTTACGTTGTCTTATTTTTTTATTTATTTCCTAAGTTGCTTTTTTTTAGTTTTTTTCTTGTTTTTTTAATATATTCTTCCTTTCCTTGCTTCTTTTCTCCATTTATGTCGTTTATTATGTGTTTTCTTACATTATTTTGTACTTTCTTCTTCTTTCGTGGCTTCTTTCTTTCATCTATGTTATTTATTGCTATTTACTATGTGTTTTCTTACATTATTTCCTATTTTTTTCCTTCTTTCCTTGCTTCTTTCCTCCAGTTAGGTTACTTATTGTGTGTTCTCTTATATTGTTTTCCCAGCATGCTTCCTTTGTTCATGCGTCATTTATTGCCTTATTCATGTATCCATTTTCTTATATATTCCCCACTCGCATGCCGCCTCCCTTCCACGAGCGATTTATAATAATGTTCTTGTATTTATTTTAACATTTTTTTTCTTCCGTGCTTCCTTCATTTATGTGACACTGATGGTCTTATTTATGTACTTAACTCTTACCCGCCTCGTTAACTCCTCCACCAAAGTGTCTCTCGTCAGAGGCTTACCTGCAAGTATGGAAAATAATGTTATTGATCCTTTCTAGCATCGAGAGAGAGAGAGAGAGAGAGAGAGAGAGAGAGAGAGAGAGAGAGAGAGAGAGAGAGAGAGAGAGAGAGAGAGAGAGAGAGAGAGAGAGAGAGAGAGAGACTTATCTACCTAAAAATTGATCCATATATGCGTTGTTTATCTATATGACTATCTGTTTTCTTATTCTCATAGTCTTATTGTTCTTCTGTATTCATTTATTCTAGAAAAATGAAAAGGAATACTTCTGATCTTTATGAAACGAAAAATAAAAGAACACTTACTCGACTACCTATCAATCTATATATTTATACATCCATTCATCCACCAATTTCTTCATCCATGCATTTATTTATCAATGCTGCCACGGAAAATAAAAGTGGCATTAGACAACTCTATAAAAATGTACATAAACACACACAGCACATATGAAAATAACACTCCAGAAGCAACAATGTGCCACGTTAGTAAACACAAACACTTCAGCCTATATACAGCGACCACGTGGCACACCTCTGCATGTTGTGATTATGCTGGAGACTGATGAGAGAGAGAGAGAGAGAGAGAGAGAGAGAGAGAGAGAGAGAGAGAGAGAGAGAGAGAGAGAGAGAGAGAGAGAGAGAGAGAGAGAGAGAGAGAGAGAGAGAGAGAGAGAGAGAGAGAGAGAGAGAGAGAGAGAGAGAGAGAGAGAGAGAGAGAGAGAGAGAGAGAGAGAGAGAGAGAGAGAGAGAGAGAGAGAGAGAGAGACGACCGTGCGAAGGATGCTGCGAAAAAAAACGAAAAAAAAAAGAAAAAATCTTCCTCCGGCTGGCGGGCACGTGGAGGGGAGATGAAGAATGGGGGGAGGGGGCAAGTGGGGAAAGGGGCACGTGGAGAGGGGGGCACGTGTCCTTTTATGAATGGCAAAAAAAAAGAAAGAAAGAAAAAAGAAAAAGAAAAAAAAGTTGGACCGGCGAAGTGACTTACTCGTGTTCCTCTTCACGATCCCAGACTGACTTACGCTGACCAGACAAGGAATCTTAATAGCGAGCGACGTGAGGCGAGGCGAGGCGAGGCGAGGCGAGGCGAGACGAGGCGAGGCGAGGTTAGACGAGGTTCCCGACGCACTACTACGCTACTTCTCGCGTCTTGTACCCAAATGGCGCTTTAATGAATTGCATGCTAATGAAGAATTAATGGGAGAATAATATTAATAACCCATGAACTTTCTTTCTTCCCCACTGGTATGGATGAACGCAATTAGTGGTTTTATTTTATGCATTAGGCTGGCTTAATTTAGGCTAAGTGGATAGGGCGGAGGGCGTAGCGGGTGCTGGGATAGGGGCGGGAGGTGCAAAGAGGCGGGAGGGAGTGAGGGAGAGAGGGTGAGACGAAGGGTAAGAGGGGAGATGTGTGCTGGCAGGAAGAGAAGGGGAAAAGAAAAAAAAAGTGGTGCTGCCAGGAGGGTGTGAGAGAGGAGGAGGAGAGAATGGGAGGTAACTGGAAGAGGGGAAGGGGAGGTGGCTGGGAGGGAAGAGGAGGTGGTGGGTGGAAG
>NC_087166.1:7962500-7992500 GCF_035594125.1 Scylla paramamosain
CCCCGCCTCAATGACTGTCCTTGTGTGAGTGGGAGGCCGTCTGTTGTCTGTCTGTCTGTCTGTCTGTCTGTCTCTGTCTGTCTGTCGCCTTACCTACATCCGAGTTCTCTTTCGTTTTCTTTCTCTCTCTCCATCTTCTGTTTCTCGCCTTTATTCAGCTCTTATGATGCAAGTTTCCTCTTCTATAATACTGCACTTCTTCGTCTTTCTACTCTTCTTGTTGTAATAATAATAATAATAATAATAATAATAATAATAATAATAATAATAATAATAATAATAATAATAATAATAGTAATTGTAATAAAATAGTAGTAGTAGTAGTAGTAGTAGTAGTAGTAGTAGTAGTAGTAGTAGTAGTAGTAAAAGTAACCCTACCACTCCATCTTTATTATTTTAACATCTCTGAAATAACCTCGAAAGAAAGAGAACGAAGAAAAAAAAAAGATCTTTAGTTACGATTAGAAATGACGTCTATCTACACGAACTAGACCAAACACGCCCTTTCGCTCTCAAGAGAAAGGGAAAGGAAGAGGCGAGCGATTTTTCATTCACAGCCTTACACAAGTACACGTTATGTCTCAGCCACGATAAGACGTACATTTCTCCTTTTCATAAACAAGTCTTTTTTTTTTCGTGTGTGTGTGTGTGTGTGTGTGTGTGTGTGTGTGTGTGTGTGTGTGTGTGTGCTCAGTGTATCTGATCAGCGGGGTAGCATTCCCACACTCCTCTACCCCCTCTCTCTCCCTCTCCCTCTCATCCCTTGCCCTCTCTCTTTCTTTCTCTCCTTTAACTCTCACGTTCCCAGTGCCTCCTTCCCCTCCTTGTAAACTGCGGCAGGAGAATAACAGAATTGTAAGGTAAACAAACTGTTGAGAGATCTTTCCCTCCCTTAACCTTACCTCCTCTCTCTCCCACCACCCCCTTCACCCCTCATGCTCTCTCCCTCACTCCCTTCTCAGCTCTCACTCACTGACTTACGTTTTCTGTACACTCAGTCTTTCTCTTACTGTTCTGTATTTACTAATTCTTTCACTCATTTACGTTTTCTTTTTTTTTTTTATGAAGTCATGATCAGTTTCTGTGTTTCTTTTTATTGATTAATTATTTACTTATTGAACTGAGGCACGGTAAGAGAAGAAAAAAAATAACTTGATCTGAAACTGTTACATCTCTACAACCAAGAACCGCCTAATGATGAGACTCTTACCACTCTCCGCCTTTTGAAATGCTAAGAGTTTTATTCACAGGCAGTTCGTGGTTGCAGAGATGGAGTAGTTTCAAGTCATCTTTCTTAAGCACTCTACATAACTCTGCAACTCTATTATCTCAGCCTCATTACCAGCTTCAGTTTATTTCCTCGCTTCCCAGCAAATCGTGTGAACTTGTTAGAGGATCAACTTCTTGTTCTCAATACTTTGCTTTCTGAAACAACACGTGCTCCGACTCCTCTGTTTTCTATGGAGTTTTCTTGTTTGCTGCAGATAGTTAGACCTACATGCGCTTGTACTATTAGTCATACGAGTATCTATTTTATCCTTTGCAACTGTTTCCGTTTCTTTCTTTTTTTAATACACCTTAATACATAAAAACATAAGAAAATAAAGGAAACTCCAGGAAGCCATCAGCCCTACACGTGTTAGTCCCTGTATAAAACATACCTATTACCACCTAACATTTCTATTCATAAATGTATCTAATCTCCTTTTGAAGTTTCTTAACGACTCGGCACTGACAACCTGATCACTGAGTCAATGCCACTCACCTGCCACTCTGTCAGCGAACCAATTTCCTCATATCTCTAATCCTTTCTCTCATCTTTTCCTTCTTTTCTTTATAATTAGAGGAACAAAATTTTAATCAATCAGGCAAACAACAAATCAATCTTTCTTCTTCCTTTACCAAAACTAACTAGATATCCCTCCTTCTCCTTCTCCTCCTCCTTCCCCCTCCCTCCTTCTCCTCCTCTTCCCTTTCCTCCTCATTCACTTCCTTCTGCACCTTCACCAACTCCTCATCTCTTACCAGCACCTCTTCTACCCCCACTCCTCCTTCTCCTCCTCAGTCCTCAGCTCCCCTGTCACACCCTCGGGTTCTCTGCCTGTTTTTCCTCCCTCGCGCCCTTCCGTCGAGTTGTACGTTTATTGTTTTTTTACGTAAACACCCTTTGCGTTACCCCCCTTCCTCTGTTTTTTACACGTCTCTTGTCTCTCTCTCTCTCTCTCTCTCTCTCTCTCTCTCTCTCTCTCTCTCTCTCTCTCTTGCATTCCATCTGAATTTAGAGAGGGACTTAAAAAAAGAGTGAATATACTATAAGAAATAAAAAAAAGTAGGCAAGAGGGGAAAGAAGAGAAAATATAATGAATGAATGAATGAATGAATGAATGAATGAATGAATGAATGAAGGGAAAAAGGAGATAAACAAAAAAACTAAGCAAGAAATAAAAAAATAAAGGATTCAAATAATGAATAAGTAATCAATTAATTAATGAAGAAAATGGCAGAGAGAGAGAGAGAGAGAGAGAGAGAGAGAGAGAGAGAGAGAGAGAGAGAGAGAGAGAGAGAGAGAGAGAGAGAGAGAGAGAGAGAGAGAGAGAGAGAGAGAGAAACCTGGCTAGTGGAGATCTAAGAGGCCCTTCACCTGCGTCACCCAAATTGTTTACATCACTACCCACCCCCAACCATCGTCATCCCCTCGCACCCCCCGCCCCCCCATCAGTCCAGGGGGGCGGCGGCAGCTTTGTCATGCTCTACACAAACAATTATTGACACTTTTACATCCTTCCGACGTACGTTTGTCCTGTGTGTGTGTGTGTGTGTGTGTGTGTGTGTGTGTGTGTGTGTGTGTGTGTGTGTGTGTGTGTGTGTGTGTGTGTGTGTGTGTGTGTGTGTGTGTGTGTGTGTGTGTGTGTGTGTGTGTGTGTGTGCAAAGGTGTGTGTGTCTAATTTTTTCGTTCTTTTTTACAGACGAGTCATCATCAACACTATCATGTTAAAAGAAGATTCTAATGGCTGAGGAATAATGTGTGTGTGTGTGTGTGTGTGTGTGTGTGTGTGTGTGTGTGTGTGTGTGTGTGTGTGTGTGTGTGTGTGTGTGTGTGTGTGTGTGTGTGTGTGTGTGTGTGTGTGTGTGTGTGTGTGTGTGTGTGTATTCCAAAGCAGCTCCCTCCCGGAACAAAACCACCTGGACCTTCTGAACATATGTATGGGCAAGAAAAGAAAGAGAAGGAAGGGAGGAAGGAGTGAGGGTAGGGTAGGGTAGGGTAAGGTGGGGTAGGGTAGAGTAGGAAGGGAGTAGAGTATAATGAGTGAGGGAGACGAGAGGAAAGGGAGTAGGAGGAAGGGTGACAGGAAGCAAAGGTGATGAGGAAGGGAATGTTGAGTTGTGATACTGAACCTAAAACTATACACTCTTTATTTCTGGCAAAACTTAATAATAAACTTATCAGAAAACTTTACACGAGCAATTTTTATTACTACGAGAACTATTCCACCGCTACTAAAACTATCCACCCGCTACCAAGGATAGATAAAGAATAGAGAAGTTTCCAAGCCGCCATCGTAGAAGCAAAACAATTACCGGCAAAATAACAAACCATTGGGGAAACACAAAGAAACACGAAGGAAAACAAACAGCGTCACATCTCTTGATCCTTACAGGGCTGTGATGAGTTACAGTATCAAATATAAAGTAATGTAGAATAGTAAAGGCGAAGGCTCCCCCAACCACCAATTAAAAAGGAAACATGCGCACATACACACACATATACTCGTACATACACATCTATTTCGGAACACATACATACAAACATACATGCATAGAAATAAACAATGTCGTGATAAAAATCAATTAAATATCGTTAATTCAGTAATTTAACAGCAGCATTTCGGTCATGACATACATACATACATACATATCCACTAACAGGTATACAAACAGTCTCCACCCCACCCACGTGTCACAACCCCTCCCCTACCCCACCAACCATACACACACATACACTCACTCACTCACACACACATACACACACTCAAACCTCTTAAGCCGCAGAAGACCTCCTCTGCAGGATAACAAATAGGACATCAAACCCGTGCATTATCTCCCTTGCAGTGTCAATAAACCCAGGCCACTTTCGCGCTACTGATGAAAATAAACCTAGGTACTGACACCAAACAATTCCCGTCAGGAGAGCCAAACAGTGCCACCCAGGGGGGAAAAATGCCCAGAATGCATTGCGGTGGCCGTGAACGCGTGCGAGGGTCATGGCCAGAGGGAAGGTAATGAAGAGGTGTTTGTCTGTTTGGATGTTCTGTGGGAAGGGAATCTGTTGTGAGGTTGTGAGTGCGTGAGGGAGCTGGTGGTGAGGTGGGGCTGATGTTGGAGTTATCGTGGATGATGATGATGATGATGATGGGGTGATAATAACAATAGTAACAACAACAACAACAACAAGAACAACAACAACAACAACAACAACAACAACAACAACAATAATAACAATAATAGAAATAATAATAACGACAATAACAACAACAACAACAACAGTAACAGAAAAGTAGTAGTAGTAGTAGTAGTAGTAGTAGTAGTAGTAGTAGTAATGGCAATGATGCAGAGAGAGGAGACGGAGAAAAAACAAGAGGAGGAGGAGGAGGAGGAGGAGGAGGAGGAGGAAGAGATGGTGATGACAATAATAGTGAACACCAAACAGAAGATAAGAAAAAAACGTAATAAATCAAAGTAAGTACGTCATATATTCTTTTACTACCATAAATCAAACCAAAATAAACATACAAAATTAATAACTCATCTTTAAAGTACTCAAACTACACAGAAGATAATAAATTCATACGTAAAACAAGATAAACAAACAAATAAAACTAGAAGAGGTTAAGCGCTACTAACCTACACAGTAAAAGACCTTTTTATTTGTGTGTGTAGCAAAACAAAGACATTAAATTAGGAACACAGATGAAAGAAGAGAAAAGACAACAATTAAAGAATGGAACGAGACACAAAGCAGCAAAAGAAGATGTGCTGAGAGTGAATGAAGGAAAAGAGGAGAAAAGATCAAAGAGCCGAGACGGAGAAAGAACAGGAGGAGGAGGAGGAGGAGAAGAAGAAGAAGAAGAAGAAGAAGAAGAAGAAGAAGAAGAAGAAGAAGAAGAAGAAGAAGAAGAAGAAGAAGAAGAAGAAGAAGAAGAAGAAGAAGAAGAAGAAGAAGAAGAAGAAGAAGAAGAAGAAGAAGAAGAAGAAGAAGAAGAAGAAGAAGAAGAAGAAGAAGAAGAAGAAGAAGAAGAAGAAGAAGAAGAAGAAGAAGAAGAAGAAGAAGAAGAAGAAGAAGAAGAAGAAGAAGAAGAAGAAGAAGAAGAAGAAGAAGAAGAAGAAGAAGAAGAAGAAGAAGAAGAAGAAGAAGAAGAAGAAGAAGAAGAAGAAGAAGAAGAAGAAGAAGAAGAAGAAGAAGAAGAAGAAGAAGAAGAAGAAGAAGAAGAAGAAGAAGAAGAAGAAGAAGAAGAAGAAGAAGAAGAAGAAGAAGAAGAAGCGAAAGAAGAAGAGAACACAAAAAAAACACACACACACACACACACACACACACACACACACACACACACACACACACACAGAAAAGGGCGTGCAGGGTCATCCTTGGCCCTGCATACACCACCTATGAAGAAGCCCTGACCACCCTGAGTCTGTCCAGAATATCCACCAGGCACCGAGAGGCTCTGGAGAAGTTTGGGAAGGGACTACTGCATCATCCGCGTCTCAGAGACATGCTGCCGCCCGACGCGCCTCGCCCTGTCCGTGCCACCAGACACCACAACAAAATAACGCCCCTGAAGGCGCCGCGCACGGACCGGTACAGACTCAGTGCGATTCCCACCATGGTGCGAGCCATCAATCAATAGTATTTCCCTCCTAGATTAGTCTTACCGTTAGGATTAATGTTAAGTTTTTCCCCATCCCCTATGTACATTTTCAGTTTGACAACTGCCCAAAAAAATAAACCGTTTATTATTATTATTATTATTATTACACACACACACACAAAATCCACGGAAAAGAGTTAAAAAGAAAAAAAAAGCAACGGAGTGTGACTGAAGGAGAAAAGGAAGCTGTGTGGTAAGGTGAGAAGAGGTGAGGGAGGGATGGGAGGGCAGGAAAGACCAATTGGTGTTCTGGGTGAGGGTGTGCTAAGTGGGAGAGGGGAAGGTCAGGGCAGGGACACGGGCCGTAAAGGAGGGTATCACAGACAACACTAACAAACACACTCACTCTTTCCTCGTGGCAGGGTAGACAAAAGACTACAGTGAGGGGGAAGAAGTTGATTGTTTCTATTCTCTCTCTCTCTCTCTCTCTCTCTCTCTCTCTCTCTCTCTCTCTCTCTCTCTCTCTCTCTCTCTCTCTCTCTCTCTCTCTCTCTCTGTTTCTCTAAGGACTCCTTTTCTACCACGCTCTAAAGACGAAAACACTGAAAAGAAAAGAAAAGAGAAAAAGAGAAAGGAAAAAAAGATATCACTTATGGCAGTGTAGCTCGCAAGCCTCAATATCGGAAAAGAGAAGAACTACGTATATACGACACACACACACACACACACACACACACACACACACACACACACACACACACCAACGGGGGGTGGGGGGAAAAACAACAAGACTTTTTATTAAAACATTTTTCAAAAGTCATAACTTCTTAATTAAAAGGAAATATGGGAAAGCTGACGTCCGGTTCGCCCTAAACTTGCGTCTTCATCAGTGTCGTATGCAAAATTGGAATTGGGTGACGGAGTTTTTCTGACTTGGGACAACTTTTATTAAATGGACAAGTCTGTATTATGGGAGGGTGAGGGGCAGGGAAAGGCAGGGAGGGGAGTGGAGGGGGAGGGATGGAAGGGTGTAAGATAGAGGGGGAGGGGGAGGAGGATAAAGAGGTGAAGGGTAAGGACTAAGGGAGGGAGCAGGGGAATGTGCTGCGTGTCTCTGCTGGTGAGGGAAGGAGTTAGTGGGGGCGTTGGAAGGGAAGGGGAGAGGAGGGAATGTGGGTTGTTGGCTGAGTATGTGATTGTTACGGTGGTGGTGGTGATGGTGGTGGTGACGAAGTACGTATAATGTTTTGTTGTTGTTGTTGTTGTTGTTGTTGTTGATGTTCTCGTTGTTGTTGTTGTTGTTGCTGTTAGTGGTGGTGGTGGTGGTGGTGATGGTGTCGTTGTTGTTGTTACCTCTTTCATTTCCCTTTCTTGTTCTCATCTACTCGTCACTGTTGCTCCCATAGCGCTCTCTCTCTCTCTCTCTCTCTCTCTCTCTCTCTCTCTCTCTCTCTCTCTCTCTCTCTCTCTCTCTCTCTCTCTAATCCCCACCCTCACTCCCTCCCTCCCTGTCACACCTCCCTCAACCTTTCCCCCAAAGCCCCCTCCCACACCCCATCTCCCTCTTTCCTCACTACCCAAAACAACCCAACATGAACTGTGGATGGGCAAGGATGGTAATAGGAAGAGGTCAGGGAGAAACTGGGGGAAGGTGTGGAGGGAGGGGATGGGTAGGAAGAGGGGGCAGTGATTCTACCGTCCAGCCATACCAGGTCCTCGCTAAATGGCCTCGCTGAGTATACACCGAGAGTCATTCCTGCGCGGCGCACCATCGCTGTAAATTTGGTGTCCCAGAATTTATCGCTCCGTCGTTTGTCAGTTCGGCCAGCGGTGTTTATGGGGGAGCGGAAAAGAAGTGTCAGCCTCTGTCATTGGGCGGGGCAATAATGTTAAACGAGACCTGTACTTGTGTGTGTGTGTGTGTGTGTGTGTGTGTGTGTGTGTGTGTGTGTGTGTGTGTGTGTGTGTGTGTGTGTGTGTGTGTGTGTGTGTGTGTGTGTGTGTGTGTGTGTGTGTGTGTGTGTGTGTGTGTGTGTGTGTGTGTGTGTGTGCTGGGGAAAGCGACTGGCCAAGAAAGAAAAGAATAAAGGAATATTAGCCACTCGGTTTTCCCATATAAAGGTCAAAGAAAGAAAGAAAAATGAAGACACACGAAAAAAAAAGTTAGCCAATTTAATTCCAGATTGTCTTTATATTATTCTCAAATAATTCATGTCGTAGGAAGGAGGAAAACTCTTTTATAGATGTGTGTGTGTGTGTCTCATCATTACCAGGGGACAAAGGAACCGGAACAGAGTTAAATAAGAGAACAGAAGAGGTGAAGTAAATATTATCCTATACTACTTTTACACCCACCGGGAACGTTACGCTTCATTTATTACAGAGTTCCTGCTCCAGATATCAATTGCACGTTATGTCTGGGGTCAATATTCCATGAGCCATGATTACTGTCTTAAGCTCCTGTCCATCACATCCACGCCAACAGGGCCGGGACACATTTCCTGACCATTCTATTCCACTAAGCAACTCAACACAACCCAACGCACCACAAAAATCTATAATATGATGTGGTATAGTGGTGTTTCCTCCTCCCATTGGCGCAAATTGGCTTGTAATTAGTTTTAATTGTAGTTAAGTTTCGTTTTTCATTGTTTTGTGCTTTCCTATCATTACTTCGTACTAGAATAGCGACGCCTTCCTTTGAACTTCAAATACTTATCTGGAATGTGTATTCTCAAACGTTTCGGCATTCTTTCGCAACTTTTAACAGGTTCTAGTGGATGTTTTTGCTGTTTCCAAGGGTGCTTTCATGATTCCTGATAAGAGAACACAGCGTTTCAAAATATAAGCCCCCAAAACGAATCCTGGCAAAGTTTTACATGTTCTAGTGGAGGTTATCGGGGCCTTCAGGGGTGATTTCATGATTGTAGTGATAATTTAGCGAAGGATTCTCCACCATAAATGGAAAAAGAAAAGACATCCAAGACAACCCGAGTAATCGTTACAAAGGCTTCTGAAAATAATCCTGATAGGGGGAGAAAGAGTATTAAAAACAGGAGTGTGCTTCAGAAAGGATGGAAGCTGAAAGAAGATCTCGCCAAACGCTGGAATTTCTTCAAAACCGTTTGGTAACTGACTGATATATAAATAGATAGATAGATAGATAGATAGACAAATAGATAGATACAGCAAATGGACAAACATTCAAACTAAGGTGAACACACAAGACAACCAATACATAATACCAAGACCCTGCTGAGCCCCAGTCGTGGAGGCGCCCAAGGCCAGCAATGTCAACAGTCTCCAGGAACCCTCGAGGGGCCGCCGGCACTGGATCACGGGAGAATTACGTCTGACACGGCAGGATAAACAATTTTCCCGAGGTGCGGCGGAGTCACAAACGACCCGCCTGTTTGATTTGGCCGCGTTATTGGCGTCCACCTGAAATTGCCTGCCCGCGACGCCCGCCCAACCATCTCCTGTTGACTTGTTGACATCCATTTGTCGTTTCCCCCCACAGACTAATATTTGGTCTTGGATTGTGACAAATCTGGCATTCGGCGGCTCACTGTTCGATACCCGTGATGGTGTGATGGCTTTTATTTGCCCATCACGTTTGCCTATCACCTTTGGGTTTAATGCACCGGGATGGGGTGAGCGATGGGGCGTGAGTGTTTTGTGATGCGGTGTGAGTAAGCTGCAGTGATTCTCAAGTGTTCGTGATCCATTGCAATGTGATGTATTGGGTTCATTTCTTTGACTGGTGCTGTTTGTAGGTGTTTGATTGCTTTTATATCCGAGTTTAATCTATAATCTATAATCTCTCTCTCTCTCTCTCTCTCTCTCTCTCTCTCTCTCTCTCTCTCTCTCTCTTGAATTTGTTAAGGTCTTTGTTTTGTTTTCCTTTCATTTCGTTGTGTGTGTGTGTGTGTGTGTGTGTGTGTGTGTGTGTGTGTGTGTGTGTGTGTGTGTGTGTGTGTGTGTGTGTGTGTGTGTGTGTGTGTGTGTGTGTGTGTGTGTGTGTGTGTGTGTGTGTGTGTGTGTGTGTGTGTGTGTGTGTGTGTGTGTGTGTGTGTGTGTGTGTGTGTGTAGTATAGCTAATACGTACGTATACAGTATATCTGATCGTTCTTTCTCTTCCTCCTCATTCTTATTCTTATCATTATTATTGTTAGCTTATCATCATTGGTTCATTTTTCACGCCACACCATAAAGGCAGAAGTAATCATCGAGACACGACCACCACCACCACCACCACCACCACCACCACTAATACAAGTCACACACCAGTCCGTCATGTTTCATCCCTCCGTGCATCACTTTCCGCAAAAAAACACCGCGATGAAAATGACACCAAGACACATTATGAGTGAAACGTTGTCGAGATTAAAGAGAAATTCACACGAGTGGAGTTGGGGAATACACACACACGCACATACACACGTACACACACGCACATAAGCCCCCACCTCTCTCTCTCTCTCTCTCTCTCTCTCTCTCTCTCTCTCTCTCTCTCTCTCTCTCTCTCTCTCTCTCTCTCTCTCTCTCTCTCTCTCTCCCCTTCCATCCAGGCACGACACAGGTGACTGATACACCTTTCCGATTTAATACTCACCTGTAAACAAATTAGTGTCACCCATTTAGCCGTGCGTTCTGTGTCGCTTCCGTGTTTGCGGTGCGCGCCTCGATCACCGCGGCGTGTGTGCGCGCTGCAAATACTAATTACACTCTGTTTATCCACTATATTGAAACCTGCGTCTCAATTTTTTTCCATGTTTCACTTTCAAGCGTCGCCTGGTGAGGTCGCTTGAGGTGAGGGGGTGGATGGATGAGTGTGCGTTGAGTGGATGGTGGAGAAAGTGAGTGTGTGATGATGGTATGGATAAAATGACCGCGACTAAATGGATGGGCCGAAAGAAGGGTACTACTAAAAAAAAATAATAAAAAAATAAAATAAGATAAATAAATAAATAACCTAGTATAAAGAAATGCCTTAAAAAAAAAAAATCGAAAACTGGGGGAACTATTTTGACATGGAGAAAGTGATAATCCTCAGAAAAGAAGAAGAAAAAAAAAAGAAAAGACTGATATACATACAGTTTTGCGCTTTCATCACCCAGGCTTATACCACGTTAAGAGTTTTCTCAATAGCACACATGTATTGTCCTGTATTGACCACTAAATTATCAGAAGGGATCGAGGGTCGTCAACACGCGGCCGGTGACTTAACGCAGGAGTTCATTTACGTTGTGTGCGGACGGTACATGCACGTGTTCCCCCCGTCAGGTAATCAGGTATTAATTTGGTTCCTGTTTATTCTGAGGTCCAGTGAATGAATGGTCAAGTATTGCCTTGCGATGGAGTTCCCGAGCTAGACTGAGGGAGTGAATTAGGGAGAAGGTAATAGGTGAGAGGGATCGACATGAAAAGAATACATAATATAAAGGAAGGACAAATGGCTGTAGATCTTTTTGGGACTTATAAGGTTGTGATAAACTACGCTGTTTAAAGTAAGGAGGGTATATTGTAGAGAACTGGTGTTAGATAAGGAAGGAAGGAAGGAAGGAAGGGAGACGAAGATAGTTTGAAGGGAAGAAAAGTAAGAATGAAAAGAGGGAAAGAGAAAATCGATGTACAGTACAGAATAACAAGATCTGAAGTGAGAGGGAAAAAAAGAAAATAAGGAAGGGACAAATATGAAGTAAAGGGAAAGGTGTGGAACCATGAATAGATTAGTGTGAGGAGAACAAATATAAAAAGAACGAAGAGGAGATAAAGGTAACAACAAAAAGTAACACTACGAACATACCAAGAAAATAACAGATATGAAAAACACTACCACCATTAACCCCATCCACAAATAACACATGAAGAGAAGTAAACCAACCGGCCAACCATCTCAACCAGGTAACCACTCCCTTTAGAAACATACGTATAAAAGGAGCTACACACAGACAGACAGGAACACATTCATACTTCCTGACATCAGATCTACAACACATAAACAAGAACACACAAGCGGGCGTCAAAATACACACACACTCATACACACACACACTCACACACAAAACTGGAGTGTGAAATATAGATTATGTTGACTCCTGGAATTGTTTCTGGCCAAGTGGAAAGGAGGAGGAGGAGGAGGAGGAGGAGGAGGAGGAGGAGGAGGAGGAGGAGGAGGAGGAGGAGGAGGAGGAGGAGGAGTTATGAAGAGAGAGAGAGAGAGAGAGAGAGAGAGAGAGAGAGAGAGAGAGAGAGAGAGAGAGAGAGAGAGAGAGAGAGAGAGAGAGAGAGAGAGAGAGAGAGAGAGAGAATGATTTACTGCATGTGGAAGACATGAACAACAACAACAACAACAACAACAACAACAACAACAACAACAACAACAACAACAACAACAACAACAACAACAACAACAACAACAACAACAACAACAACAACAACAACAACAACAACAACAACAACAACAACAACAACAACAACAACAACAACAACAACAACAACAACAACAACAACAACAACAACAACAACAACAACAACAACAACAACAACAACAACAACAACAACAACAACAACAACAACAACAACAACAACAACAACAACAACAACAACAACAACTACTACTACTACTACTACTACTACTACTACTACTACTACTACTACTACTACTACTACTACTACTACTACTACTACTACTACTACTACTACCAAAATGCATGTGCTGGTAAACACTTCCACTCATTCAAGATCATTGCATTTTCGTCCATTGATTTGTCTCTGTTGACTGATAATAATGATGTGTTAAAAGATTAAATTGTCTTACGTGGAATTTTGATTACCTTGGTCAACTACCAGTTATTCTCATCAGTGCATCAATTACCAACAACAAACAAACAATTGCGGCAAAAACACGATTACTGTGCACGAACCTACATCCACTATGCAACAATGAGTGAAAGAAGTAATTCACTATCATAAGATCTACCTGGTGTGTGTGTGTGTGTGTGTGTGTGTGTGTGTGTGTGTGTGTGTGTGTGTGTGTGTGTGTGTGTGTGTGTGTGTGTGTGTGTGTGTGTGTGTGTGTGTGTGGGTGGGTGTGGGTGTGTTCGGCAAAATTTAATATCTAGCTGGTAAACACAAACACACACTAACTCTCTCTCTCTCTCTCTCTCTCTCTCTCTCTCTCTCTCTCTCTCTCTCTCTCTCTCTCTCTCTCTCTCTCTCTCTCCGCTACCACCACCACCACAACACACCTCCACCAACCAGCCAGTCAGTCGCCGTGAAGCGTAAATCAAATCTCCAAGTGGAATATCACACTGATGTTGTGAATTCCCCGATGATTTATGGAGCTTGAACCTGCACCCCCGCATTTATTTCTTGTCCGTAAACCCGCCGCCCGAAACACGATCAGCCCGAAAAAGTTGACACCAAAATAAACGAGAAGGAGAAGGAGTAGGTTGAGGAGGAGGTGGAGGTGCTACAGGGGGAGGAGGTACCGCCAGCTTTCTTCTCCTGATGGCGGTAAGCTTTGTGTATTACGGAGGGTAGAGGAGGAGGAGGAGCAGCAGGTGTTGGGCGCTGGCTGGCTGGCTGGCAGAAGGTGAGGTGAGGTACTGGATAATTATAATTGTTTGTTGTTGATTTTTGCTGCAGCGGTGTGTGGCTGGAGGTGACGGTTTGAGAGGAGAGGAAAGGAGAGGAGAGGAGAAGAGAGGAGGAGAGGATGAATCACCGGAGAGAAGTAGAGGGAGAGAGAGAATAAAAAGAGGGGAGAAAAGAATAAGAGATGAAAGAGAGAAGAATACAAGGAGGGGGGAAGAATAAAATAGTAACTGCAAGTATAAATGGAGGAGGAGGAGGAGGAGGAGGAGGAGGAGGAGGAGGAGGAGGAGGAGGAGGAGGAGGAGGAGGAGGAGGAGGATTAGAGATCAAGAAAGGAGGAAAAGTCAAGAGAGTGAGAAGAAAGAAGAAAGAATCAAGGAGGAGGAGGAGGAGGAGGAGGAGGAGGAGGAGGAGGAGGAGGAGGAGGAGGAGGGCCACCACCACGTTTCCATACCTGACCGGGCGACCTCCACTCACAGCTGTCTCCCTCGACCATCAATCCTAGAAAAGGTTCCACTCGCCCAGAGCTGATAACACGAGGGGAACGTGAGGGGAACGAGGGACCCGCCAGATTGTGGGAAGAGAGAGCGAGGGGAGGAAGATGGTTTGGTCTGGCGAGGAGAAATCGAGCGAGAGTGAGGAATGACAGGAAAGGAGGGAAAATTGAAAGAAAATTGAAGTGATGGGTAAAAGGAACAAGGAAGGAAGGAAAGGCTGGAAGGTGGATAAGTCGAGATGTTGTTGTTGTGTTTGCTGTTTTTATATAAATGGATGGATGGATGGATGGATGGATGGATGGATGGATGGATGGGCAGTGCAGTTAAAAATAATGAAAGTAGAAAGGCTAAACTAATGCATTAAAGAAAACTGCAAGTGAATAAGTCTTGTCTTTCTTACACAGTGTTATTTTATACAGATGAACAAATGATACTGTGAATGAATAAGTGAATAAGCAATGAAAATTAATGAAGACAAGACTTTACAATCAATGAATATTTCGCTTTTGTCATCTTATTTCCTGAACGCATGGACGGAAGACATAATGTAGGAATGATTGACCGGGTAATAGAAAAAAAGAGGAATGAATGAAGTGATTTAGTCATAAACAGAAACTTTATAGTCCATGAAAAAAACTCGGGCCAACTCCATAAAACACTTAAGAATTTACGACACAAACAAGACAACGAGACATAAAACCAAGGAAGCGAATCAACGAAACACATAAAACAAAAAAAATATGGACAAACAAATAAACCACAAACATGATATCTAAACACAACAAACCACAACTATCATTACTTTTCATAACCTTTACCCTCCCTCTCCCTCCTTACGCCTCCCTCTCCCTCCTTACCTCCTCTCTCTCTACCTACTTCTACCTCCTCTCCCACCCTACTTCCCTCCATCCCTCCCTCCTTGCCTCCTTTCCTCCCTCCACTATTCTCTATCTCATTCTACACGCCACCTCAGTCAGTCGGAGAAAAATAAATACACGTCAGTACAGCGAGAACTTGATGAATGGCGAGAGAGAGAGAGAGAGAGAGAGAGAGAGAGAGAGAGAGAGAGAGAGAGAGAGAGAGAGAGAGAGAGAGAGAGAGAGAGAGAGAGAGAGAGAGATTAAACTCCACTCCTTTCGCTCTGTTTCTTCCATGTCTCCTTTATCACTCCCTTCGTTCACCAGGAGTAGAATAAAAACATCTCTATCTTTTCTCAACTTATCTCTCTCTCCCTGTTTACTACGAAGGAAGGAAGAGAAGAGGAGGAGGAGGAGGAGGAGGAGGAGGAGGAGGAGGAGGAGGAGGAGGAGGAGGAGGAGGAGGAGGAGGAGGAGGAGGAGGTCAAAGTGAGGTTAGGTTAATGGAAGTGGCGTGGCACAGTCGCTAAGGAAAACAGGAAGAACACGAAGCAGAGTGAAAAGTGTGACAGAGCGAGACGGGGCCAGGGTGACTGAAACGTGTTGGTGCAGTGATGTATGGACGCGCCCACGGCACCGCTGATAACACTCACACCCACACCTCACGCCTACCTACACCCACCGATTAATCATGGATACACCTACGTCCCTACATCCTATACACACCGACACTAGTTCCCCCTTACTTCATCGCTCCTTCCTTCCAATTTCGATTCTTAACTAGATTATACTTGTACACTTGACGATTTGTCATGAATACACCTACTTCTTATTTATACCTACACCAGCACTAGTTTCCCTTAATACAGTCTTTGTTCTTCCCTGTATCATTTTTTTTAACTAGAATATTTGACTTTTAATGGTTAACTTTAGAATTCTTAACCTGATTCTGCATTTCCTGCTGCTTATGACATAAATTCTTTCATTCTTTCAAGACACTTATCCTCGTTATCGTTGTTGTTGTTGTTGTTGTTGTTGTTGTTGTTGTGGTCTTTTTGTTGCACTTGACCAGAACCAATCTTACACCTAACGATTAATCACTGATACACCTACATCTTACAAACACACACACACACACACACACACACACACACACACACACTAGTTCCTCTTACTTCATCTCCTTTCTCCCTACCTGAATTTTTAACTAGATTATACTCGTACGCCTAACATTACTCACGGACACACCTGAATGATATATGCACCCCTACACCTCCAGGCATACCAGTTACCTTTTCCTCCGTCACCCTCCTACACTCCTTGACTTCTCTCACATGTTATCTAGTGTATTTGGATCCTATACTTGGTTCTCTGTCTCTTTGTTTAAGAGGCGATCTTTTTTTCCCACGTTCACCTTTTTTTTTTCCTTTGGCCGGTATCTCTATTACATAAAAATATATATTAGACTTGTATATCTACCGATTACTCTTAGATTCAAATATATTTAACGCAAAGAATTCTATATTTACACACACGTACGTTTCTTCTCTCACTCCCTCCTCTCTCCAAGGTTAACAGTTACATTACACTCACATAACCAAAAGTATATCTTATTTCTATCTTTTTTGCCTGTTTTATTAATTTTGTCTATGCTTCTTCTAATCTTATCTCCTTGTCTCCAATGTTAAGTGGTTTATTACATTTGTACACACTATTCACATCTTTTTATAGCTCCATTTTATTTGTTTTCATACCTACACTTACCTACTTCACATGTACGAGTACACCTCTCTCTCTCTCTCTCTCTCTCTCTCTCTCTCTCTCTCTCTCTCTCTCTCTCTCTCTCTCTCTCTCTCTCTCTCTCTCTCTCTCTCTCTCTCTCTCTCTCTCTCTCTCTCTCTCTCTCTCTCTCTCTCTCTCTCTCTCTCTCTCTCTCTCTCTCTCTCTCTCTCTCTCTCTCTCTCTCTCTCTCTCTCTCTCTCTCTCTCTCTCTCTCTCTCTCTCTCTCTCTCTCTCTCTCTCTCACACACACACACACACACACACACACACACACACACACACACACACACACACACACACACACACACACACACACACACACACACACACACACACACACACACACACACACACACACACACACACACACACACACACACACACACACACACACACACACACACACACACACACACACACACACACACACTGGGGTTTGTGAAAATAAATAAGAAAACTAATTGGGAATAATCTATACAATCTCCTTTTCTGGCGACTCGAACCTCCAGTGAAAGCCGCGACGGAGTGAAGGAGTGAAGGTGTAGGATTACCGCTGCGTCCTGTATTCATTATTCACGGTGCCCTTAGTAAGAGAGAGTAAGAGAGTACGTATAACAAAAAAAGGGGAAAAAGGGAAGGCTTAACCCATACTGGAAATGACTGTGCTCTTCCTCGCAAAGCTTCGAGTAATTAATGAGGGTAATGAGTCGAGCAAACAAAGCTCTCCAATCCAATTGTTGTCTCCCTCTTGTCTCCCTTCGCCCCTCTTCCTTTATTCCTTCTCGTCTCTCTCCCTCTTCGTCTCTCTCTCTCTTCTCTTCGTGCACTGCGGGGACTAAGGAACCAAGGCTTTGTTGTCAGGTAAGGGCTTAAGGCGGAGGCACTCATTAGGAACAAGGCACTCAGGTAACTCACGTAAGCCCCTTCCTTCTCTTCTTCTCTTTCTCCCGTTTCTCCTGGTACACATCACTTCCCTTTCTGCTTTTTCTTCCTCTCGTGTTCCTTCTTTCTTTCTAGTCTTGTTCTTGTTTTTACTTGTTCTTGATTTTGTGTTTCTTGATTTAGTGGTGGTGGTAGTAGTAGTAGTAGTAGTAGTAGTAGTAGTAGTAGTAGTAGTAGTAGTAGTAGTAGTAGTAGTAGTAACGTCCCCCACCACTGACCAAAAACCTCTTAATCCTCTTCTTTTCTCCCACTGATCCACACACCCCACACCCCCCCACACCCTTCTCCCCCCCCACACACACACACTCCCACACCCACTCTTTTTTTCCCGCACATCACCCACATACCAAAAATTCCTCTCAGCCACGCTTCATCCCCACAGTCCTCGCCGGCGCCCATTCATCACGGCCTCTGATTCTTTCCATTACCTGTGGGCGCCGCCAGGTATCAAATTATAATTGAAATCCTTCCCTCCTTCGGCCAGGTGAGGATTACTCGATGCACACCTGGACACACAAATACACCTGGATTTTTTTCCGTATACGTAGAGAGAGAGAGAGAGAGAGAGAGAGAGAGAGAGAGAGAGAGAGAGAGAGAGAGAGAGAGAGAGAGAGAGAGAGAGAGAGAGAGAGAGAGAGAGAGAGAGAGAGAGAGAGAGAGAGAGAGAGAGAGAGAATGTTGGAAAAAGTAGCAAAAGGTAAGGAAGCAGAAATGAAAAGAAGAAAAAAAGAAAATAGAAGAAGAAGAAGAAGAAGAAGAAGAAGAAGAAGAAGAAGAAGAAGAAGAAGAAGAAGAAGAAGAAGAAGAAGAAGAAGAAGAAGAAGAAGAAGAAGAAGAAGAAGAAGAAGAAGAAGAAGAAGAAGAAGAAGAAGAAGAAGAAGAAGAAGAAGAAGAAGAAGAAGAAGAAGAAGAAGAAGAAGAAGAAGAAAGCAAAAAATAAATAAAACGCAAAAACAAAATAAAAAAATAAATAAAAAAGGAAGCAAACAAATTAACTAAAGGAGGAAAGAAGAAATTAAAAAAAGAAAGAAACTGAATGAAAAAGAAAGAAAACACACATGAAACCAAAGAACACACACAAACAACCAGAGAGAGAGAGAGAGAGAGAGAGAGAGAGAGAGAGAGAGAGAGAGAGAGAGAGAGAGAATCCTCCCCTACAGAATAGCGAAACAATTATCTCTGCGCGAGGCCACTTGATCAGAAAAGGTCGTTCATCTTCGGTTCGACTCCCCTCACTTTTTCTGGCTGAGGGAAGGAGGGAGGGAGGGGATGGGAGGGACAGGAGGAAAGACGGAGGGCAGAAGAAAAGGGAGGAGGAGGAGGAGGAGGAGGAGGAGGAGGAGGTCTACGGGGAAAACAGGAAGGTAAAAAGAGGGAAAAATAGAAAGGGAGGAAGATTAAGGAGGGAAAGAAAGAATGAAGGTAGAACATGAAAGGCTTAGAAGAGAGAGAGAGAGAGAGAGAGAGAGAGAGAGAGAGAGAGAGAGAGAGAGAGAGAGAGAGAGAGAGAGAGAGAGAGAGAGAGAGAGAGAGAGAGAGAGAGAGAGAGAGAGAGAGAGAGAGAGAGAGAGAGAGAGAGAGAGAGAGAGAGAGAGAATGTTGGAAAAGTAGCAAAAGGGTAAGGAAGCAGAAATGAAAAGAAGAAAAAAAGAAAATATTAGAAAAAAATGAGAAAATGGAAAATTGAGGTAGGAAAATAAGGAATGAAGATGATAATAAAAATACAGATAAAGAACACAAACACACACACACACACACACACACACACACACACACACACACACACACACACACACACACACAACATTCTTCCTGTCACCGTTACAAAGCGAGAAGAGAAAATACAAATACAAGAGAAAAAGGTTAAGTCACTCATGAAAGAAAACGGAGGCGGGGAGAAAAGTATGGTGTGGTTGGCGTGAATCATCCATCTTGAGGGTCCCCAACATTTAAGAGGAGATCTGGGCTTTTCCTCTTCCTCTTGGGTTCCTCAAGTCATTCGTCTCTAGACTCTCACTCTTCCGTCCTCCCCTCGATCCTTTGCCCAGTATCCCGTTTTCACTGATTTCCTTCTTTTCCTTCCTTCTGTATCTTTTATTCCTTTCATCCTTTTTTCGTTTGTCCTCTATTTCTGTATTTTTCCCTAGCTTCTTTTTTTTCCATCCTTTTCTTCCTTCTTTTCCTTTTTCGCCCTTTTTTAGTTTTTTTTTTCTCATTTATCTTTATTTCTATCGTTCCTTTCCTTCCTTTACTCTTTTTCCTTTCATTTCGTTTTTCTTCCTCCCTTTCCTTCTCTTTCTTCTGTTTCTCTACTTCCTTTCGATACTTTTTAACCAGTTTATTGAAAGTTTAAGTCTCTATGTATTTGTGACAAAGAAAACGTGAGGGGAATTATTTGAAAGCCATTAATGTTATTCCATGAAGTGCCTGCGGATGAAATTCTTGTTAGTTATTCATATCTATTTAAGAATTCCACTAAAAAACCTACATACCAAACTAAACAACATAACCTAAATGTTTGTATTCACACACAGTACGTATATTTGTTGAACTATTCCCTAGATGAGTTAAATATTCCTACACACACACACACACACACCACAACTTCGAGTGGCGGTGATGCTCAATGTAATCTGAATTAAACGCGACAAGGGCGATGTAAAGGCGCGCCGTGAGCCTCGTCCTTGCTCAACTTGACGGATCCGACAACACAGTAATATCCTGAACACCTCCAAGTTTCTCTCCCCCGTCCGTCCCTCCCTCGCCTCCCGCTGGTGCTACTCGTCTACTCCTTCCCTTTCCCGGTTATTTAAGCCCGCCGTTCGCCTCCTGTAATTAGCTGCATTAGACGAGGCCGGGTAATTATGACAACAGGAGCTTTGCGTAAAGAAACAGAGCAAGATCCCTGTGCCGGATGTAAACAAGATAAATATTCAAGGGGCAGCAATTAGGCAACGGTGGGGTTTGATCCTCCTCATATTATTGGGCGCAGACTTTTCAAACTCCGGTGTCAAGTTAACTTTGTGTTGGCGCCGAGTCGGGAGTTAATAGGATTAAATGCAAAGTCGAATGTAATATTAGAATGGAATCCAAGGGAGATCAACTTCTGGAATATATAGCGTGAGGGAGGTGAGAGGGAGAGGGAGTGAGGGTGAGAAGGAGGGAGAAGGAGAGGGAGAGTGAGAGTGAGAAAGAGAGTTGGGTCTAACGGAGTCTTTCCCTTTAATTGGTTTTATTTGCTTCATTTGTCCTTTATTTGCGTAGTGTATTGTTTTATTTTTTTATTTTCTTTTTCTTCTTTTTCCTTTTTTCTTTCTCTAGCTCCTCTTCTATTTTGATTTCATTTATAATTTTTGTTTTGAGTTTTGACATTTAATATGGTGAGTTTCTTCCTCCGTTTCATCTTTACTTCTTTAACATTCTCTCTCTCTCTCTCTCTCTCTCTCTCTCTCTCTCTCTCTCTCTCTCTCTCTCTCTCTCTCTCTCTCTCAACTAAAAGAACAAAGCTTAACCGAAGAAATAACTAAAAAAATAACAAAAAAAAAGTAAAAAAACAGAAATCACTCAAAATAAGCCAAACCAGAGAGAGAGAGAGAGAGAGAGAGAGAGAGAGAGAGAGAGAGAGAGAGAGAGAGAGAGAGAGAGAGAGAGAGAGAGAAATCCAGGGAAGTGAGAGAAAAGCATTTAAAATTTTTCCAGGCAGTACATTCCGTCCATTGAACTGTGCTGGTGGATCACGTAGGGATGAGTCGGAGAAGTTTTGAGAGGATTCGAGTGCATGTAATTAACTTTGCTGTTTTGTTATCGGGAATGTTGCGATGGGGTGGAGAGAAGGGATGGGGAGGATGACAGTGAGGAAAGGGAGAGAGAAACGTAGCATGGAGGGATGGAGGGAAGGGAGATAACAGTAAGGTGAGGAGAGAAAAGTAGTGACATGTGAGGGATGGAGTAGAGGAGTGCAGGTGGGGGTGAATGAAGGAATGGATGAGAGAAATAGTGAATAAATAAGGAAAAGGGTAGAAAGAGTGAATGTAATGTATGGATTTTTAATGTAACATATGTCCGCGTGTTTATCTACTTCATCTTTCTTCTATTCTCTTGTTTCATTCGAGCATCTGCCAACTATATGCATGCGAATAAACACACACACACACACACACACACACACACACACACACACACACACACACACACACACACACACACACACACACACACACACACACACACACACACACTTTTCTTCTCTTCCACCTTTCTCCTCTCACTCTCTTCCCTCCTCTCTCTTCCTTCCCTTTGTCATTCCACTCCCAAAAAGTTATTCACCTTATCACTTACCATCTCACTCAATCGCTCATTCACAAACATATTAAACTAAACTGTAAATTTCAACCAGACAAAAAAAAAAAAAAAAAAAATCTAAACAAAAGTAAAAAGCAGAGAAAACCAAAGCTAAACTGTACATTCAATTCTAATAAGCTACACTCACACTGAAAAACAAGACAAGCAGAACGAAACAAAAAAAAAATAAACAAAAAGTAAAGAAAACCAGCGCACTTCAACTCAAAGGGAGGGAAAGCTTAAAAAATAACAAAAGACTGCCTCAGCACCTCTTGAGCACGTTCCTGGAAATGTTTCATCTGGGTGAGTGTAACATATGTACTCTGTAGCAGCCCGGAGCACACACGTCCCATCCATTCTGTCCCCGGCTAGGTGTTGATAGATAGACGATAGATAGGTTGATAGGTATGTAATAGATAGATGGTTTATTTATGAATTGAAAGTTCTATTGCAGTAATCCGGTATCTTAAAAGTTGTATTGCACACATCCCGTCCTTTCTGTTCCCAGCTCGGTGTTGATAGATAGATAGATAGATAGATAGATATAGATATAAAGATAGATAGATATGTAGATGGTTTATTGATCAATTAAACGTTATATTACACTAATGATATGTGACATTTTGTCTTGAATTATTTAAAAAAAAGTTTGTAACTTTCCTCTTTCCAAAATATACATACTACGAAACGACTAAAAAAGTATTGTGTCTTGTCGGAAGTGGAGGAACTGCGTCCAAAGAAAAATAATTCACAGGCTGACTGATTAGTTGATTTCTCGATTGACTGACTGACTGACTGACTGACTGACTGACTGACTGACTGACTGATTGACTGACTAACATTTTTGAGTCACAGCAACGAAATCATGGAGATACTGATGAAGGGACAGATAGAGAGGAATTATGAGAAATGCTGAAATAATCACTCGATATAAGGAAGAAAAAAATCCGATTAGCAGAGACAAATAATAGATAGACAGGTACATCATTACCCTAGTAGATAAATACCAGTAATACTAACCAACCTCATATGTAATATATATATATATATATATATATATATATATATATATATATATATATATATATATATATATATATATATATATATATATATAGAATCGCTAAGCTTAAGACAGAATGCAACAAAAGACAAGCCTAACCAGTGATCCTCCTCTTCTGAGCACTTCTACACGAGACAAAAGAGAGAAAGATGAGACGGATGAGGACTCAAGGAAGAGGCGAGGATAATGAAGAGGAGGGACAAGTACAGAGAGTGTACGGAAGTGAGAAAGAGAAAAAGACGGTGAGAAGAGCAATAAGAAGGGTCGTTGATGATAAAATGAGCGAAAGGAAGAGGTGAGGATAAGGACATGTAGGAGAAAGATGGAGGGAGGGAGAGGGAGGAAGAGAACCAGAGTGATAAGGGGAGGGAGGAAGGGAGAGGCGGCAAACACATAAGACGACACTGCACTCCATCTCAGCGTGAGTCCTGGGAGAAGTGGCAGAGAGAGAGAGAGAGAGAGAGAGAGAGAGAGAGAGAGAGAGAGAGAGAGAGAGAGAGAGAGAGAGAGAGAGAGAGAGAGAGAGAGAGAGAGAGAGAGAGAGAGAGAGAGAGAGAGAGAGAGAGAGAGAGAGAGAGAGAGACGAGCCGAGAGAGACAGAGAGCTCTAAGTACCGTGTGAGAACTCAAAGGGGAGTGAACCATAAGGTCTTAACAAATCAATAGAGAGCACCTTTTACGCCTGGTTCTCTTGATGAGGGTGAGGGAGAGACAACACCCCCACCCCCTCCCACTCCTTAAATCTCTGACCCCTCTCTCTCCATTCCCTCACTCCCTCCCTCCCTCCCTCCCGCTCTTCATTCCTTTCTTAATAAATATCTGTTAATGAATTTCTCTCATCAGTGCAACAATTAACGTTTCCCGAGTACACAAAATATGGATCGAGGTTCCTATAAGCATTTTACAATATTAATATCTTTTACTTTTACTTCTGACCCCGCTGGCTGCTATTAGTCTGACTGATGGCCTTGAGAAGCACTGGGGCATTTTGGGTAGGTCAGTGTTGTTTTAACTTAGGTTTTTCAGGTTGTTTCAATTGAAGATTTGACAAATTTACTTGCCAGTGGATTATATGACACCTCAGAATCTCAGGAACCACGATTAGATCAAGCAAAACAAAATTTATATTATTGTTGATACATTTTAGCAAAACATTCCTTTTCCTTAGCAAACCCTATTATTTTCATGCTCGTTATCCATAATTTCCACAAAAAAAAACTTATTTCCAATTGCACGAGTTCTCCTTACTTTGTCTAAAGCCATCCCTTCTTTTCTTTTGCCTTTCTTACAACGCTACTCCTTTTTTCTATTTCAACATTAAGTTCCTTTCCTGTCCTTCCTTTAAATACCTTCACTTTTCTCCCTTCTACTATTGTACAATATCTAACCCTGATAACTCTCAGAAAAAAGCTTCATTTCCTCTTCTTATATTTCAGTTTTTTTTTTTCCTTCCAGCGACCTGTCCTTCTTTTAAGCATCTCTCATAACCTCTATTTACCAGTGCACTCCATATCCTCTTTCCCTACTTTTCCTCACCTACAGTACTTCTTCCCTACTCTTCCTAGTCTTCAAATAACCGTCCTCTTGTCCCTCTTCTTTAAATGCACCTCCTCTTTTTCTCACTCCTCTTCCCTCCTCTTTGACACCCCGGTTTTAATTGTAGTGTAAAGGATAGGGGAGAAGGGAAGAAAAAGGGAGGTGTTAAGAGGTGGGGAGGGGGTGAGAGAGGAAAGGAGGGACGGATGGAGGAATGGAAGATGGAAGGAAACGTGAATCTGGGTTGAAGGAAAAAGGAGTCGTGAGATTAAGGAAAAAAGGGAGAAAATAAGGAGTAAGAGAAAGGGTGGATAAAAAAAGAAAAAAACGGGAAAAATAAACTATGGAAAATATAAAAAAAGAATAAATCTGGAAGTAAAGAAAAGAAAGAAGGAAAGAAAGGAAAGAAGCAAGGAAGAAAAGGAAAAAATCAACGAAAAGGAGAGAGAGAGAGAGAGAGAGAGAGAGAGAGAGAGAGAGAGAGAGAGAGAGAGAGAGAGAGAGAGAGAGAGAGAGAGAGAGAGAGACTGAGAAAGAGGGAGAAGTGGGGAACGAGAAAAGAGGTGGAGGGTGCAGCCAAACGAACAGGATCTAAGCAGATTAACAAGGACATAATCCCTCTTGAGTTCCCTTGGCGAGATATTCATAATGATTCGCGGGCCTTGGCGGGGCGGGGCGGGGCGGGGCGAGGAGAAGGGTAACCCGCCCCGCCCCGGCGTCCCGCCTCAAGAGGTACACTGTAATTAGGTTTGTTTTGATTCTTTGTCGCTGTAAGTCGGATGATCTCTTAGCCTTGGTAGGGAGACAGGCAGGCAGGCGACGCGCTCTTGCTCATACACACACACACACACACACACACACACACACACATACATCTAGGACACATTCATTCATTCTCTCTCTCTCTCTCTCTCTCTCTCTCTCTCTCTCTCTCTCTCTCTCTCTCTCTCTCTCTCTCTCTCTCTCTCACTCATCATAGTTAAGTAAATAAAAAGAAATAGTGACGTGCATTATTTTTTTTCTATCACCAATTCAACTCAAAAAGACTGACATTACTGGAGATACTGTGTGTGTGTGTGTGTGTGTGTGTGTGTGTGTGTGTGTGTGTGTGTGTGTGTGTGTGTGTGTGTGTGTGTGTGTGTGTGTGTGTGTGTGTGTGTGTGTGTGTGTGTGTGTGTATTTCTCTCCCCCGTAGCCCCTTACAAAACCCTGACTCCTCTCCTACCCTCCCTCCTTCCCTCCCTGCCCTCCCCTCCCCTCCCAGCCTTCGTTCCTTCCTTAATAAATGTCTCTCAATGCATTTTTTCCATCAACACAACAATTATCGTTTCCAGAATGCACAAAATCCGGATCGCGGTTCAAATCTCGCTTTTTTCCTTCCTTTCTCTCTATTCCCTCTTTGTCTTTCCTCCTTTATTATATTTTACCCCCCATTCTCGTTTTCTTCCAAGCCCCAGTACCCCTCCTCACCATCTACCTTTTTTTTTTTTTTCATCCACTCCGCAATGGATGTGGAGGGGAGGAGGGAGGTGAGTGGGAGAGGTGGAGGGAGGGGTGGGAGAGGAGGGAGAGGTTGAGGGGGAGGGAGAGCACACCAACGTCCACCCCTCACTCTCCGTATCTCCCTTTTTTTTTATCCACTCCGCAATGGATGTGTGGGAGGAGAGAGGTGGAGGGAGTGGAGGGAGTGGCAGGAGGGTAAACCAACGTCCACCAAAAACTCGCTCAAGGGGAAACTTAGGCATTCTCAATATCCCTCACATTTCCATTTCAATTTCCGAGAGCTGAGATGGATCCATGTGGGAAATGATCAATTGATGGCTGGTTGAGGGGGAGGAAGAGGAACGTGGGGGAGGGGAGGAGGAGGGGGAACAGAAGGAGCGTGAGTGTGTGGCGTCGGGACCATTGCCTGCCTAAGCCGCTGGAAAACTGGCTGGAAAAATTGCCGAAAACTGGAGGACTGGACGTTCGAAAGTCAGCCTGAGGACGCGCGCCATTTCCTCCCTTTTAGTATTCAATGTTTTTATTATTTTTCTCTCTTTTTTTCTTTTTACTCTACCGTTCAAAAGAAATATCCGCCGTGGAATCGTTTTCTCCTGAGAATTATTATTTTTCTTGTCGAGTGAGCGAGATGAAACAAACAGAAGGTAATGATGAGTTAGTGATACGTACAAATATGAAGAATTTGTATGCATATGAGAGAGAGAGAGAGAGAGAGAGAGAGAGAGAGAGAGAGAGAGAGAGAGAGAGAGAGAGAGAGAGAGAGAGAGAGAGAGAGAGAGAGAGAGAGAGAGAGAGAGAGAGAGAGAAACAAGCGCGACAACAAAAGAGAAAACACGAGAGAAAACAAGAAAAACACAACACAAACTCAACAAACCAAATAAAGAGACAAACAGACAGACAAAGATACAAAAAGCATGAGAGAGAGAGAGAGAGAGAGAGAGAGAGAGAGAGAGAGAGAGAGAGAGAGAGAGAGAGAGAGAGAGAGAGAGAGAACAGGAACACGACAAGCAGCAGTACATGTGGCGTTGTGAAAGCGGGGAGCGTGTGAGGGATAAGTGTGTGCAAATAGAGAGCCTCAATGGGCCGAGTAACACGCATTCACTTCTCAGAGTTGCAAGCACAAGGACGAACCAACACCCTGCTCCTTTCCTCTCCAGCTCCTCGCCTCGTCTCGCTAGCCACCGTCACACGTGTCTCTCTGATGCAACAGTGAGCAACTTATATTTACTCTCCCGCCTGCAACACAAGCTGACGTGGAGGCAAATACAAGACAGCACAAAACGTTTCCACCATCCATTCACTCTCTGCACCTCTCCTGTGTCTTCTTTTGCTTCCTTCACTAACTTTCCCCCTCCTTCTCCTCCTCCACCTCCTCCTCCTCCTCTTTCAGGTGTTATGTTTGTTTATCTCAATGGTTCTTTTCTTCTGTCTCATTTCTCTCTGTCTCTTTGTCTGTCTCTGTCTGTCTCTCTGTTTGTCTATCTATCTGTCTGTCTGTCTCTTGCTTTCTAGTCAAAATTTTCTTTGTGTTGTATATTATATTCGTTTTTTAATCTTTGCTTCTCTATTTCTGTTTGTCAGTTCATATAAACAATTATTTTTCTTTATTATTCCTGCAGTTTTTCACTTTCAATTCTCAAAAGAACATATATACGTCTCTACATTTCAATAAACAACTTACACCTTCCACATACAACTTCGTATCTCACAAAGCAGCCACAGAGACAGAGAGAAAAGGTGTTCACAGTATCTATCCGTATCTTTAAAAAGGACACATGGGGTGCGTATCTTTATAACAGAACAGTGGTACTTCAAACACACAAAATCCGCAGCAGCTGTTCATTTGCTACACGCCAGGTGGCACCAACACAAAGGGAACACAAACGTTACTTGAGTGAGATATGTTTTGACAGTTAGATCAATTAAACTCTTACGTTATCAGTTTATCAGGGCAGAATTCTCTCTCTCTCTCTCTCTCTCTCTCTCTCTCTCTCTCTCTCTCTCTCTCTCTCTCTCTCTCTCTCTCTCTCTCTCTCTTCCCATTATGCCATCTCTAACATCCTATTTTTATCTCCCTCTTTCTTATTCTTCCCTACGTTTCTCTTCTCCACATCTTTATTTTTTTCTTATTCCTCTACTTTCAATGACCTCCACTCTCCTCTTGAACCCTCTAGTCCCACAGCTCTCTCTGTCTCTCTCTCGTCATGACTTCCTTCCTTCCCTACGTCTCCTCATTAAGTGCTGCAGTCAGACCCACATTACCCTAACATTTTTTTCTCCTCCTCAGTCATGTCCTTTGTGGAGGCTGCATCTTTCATCCCAATATTGTGGCCGCTCGTCGCTGGGCGCAAACACGTTAATCCTCACTTTCTCTCTCACTCTTTACTCTCTCTCTCTCTCTCTCTCTCTCTCTCTCTCTCTCTCTCTCTCTCTCTCTCTCTCTCTCTCTCTCTCTCTCTCTCTCTCTCTCTCTCTCTCTCTCATGCATTGGATGTTCACCCACCTACCTACTACCTCCCATCTCATCATCTCCTCCTCCTTCTCCTCCTCCTCCTCCTCCTCCTCCTCCTCCTCCTCCTCCTCCTTCTCCTCCTGCTCCTCCTCCTCACCAAAGCCATTCATTAAGGTTCCACGCACAATGGGAAAAGAGGAAGAAAAATGTTGGATGAATTGAAACGTGGCCGGGAGTCAAGGCAGCTTTTTTCCTCCCTGTGTTGAACCACCGATTAGGGAAACATTGAGCACGACCACAGATGTTTTGGATGGCCCAGGGAAGGAAGGAGGGGTGGAGAGCGGGAGGGGTGGAGGGAGTGAGGGGTGGAGGGAGGGAAGAAAGGGAAGAGACTGATTGGCAATACGTATCACACAAAAAACGGAAAAAAATAAGTAAATGAAAACTATATTTGAAAAGAAATGCAAAGAATAAAAGTGGATGACTTAAATTTAAGCCTTTTTCTTCTCCAGAACTCTGTTATTCAGGAATGACTCTTTTTCTTAGTATTTTATTAGCAAACATTAATAGCTTCCTACAAAACACACAAAAAGTAACCCGAAAATTACATTACAACTTCACATACATTTGAAAAAAAATAAAACTAAGAAATATGTAACCTAACAATAAAATCATTAAGAATATATACGAGTATAACGCCTCTTTTTCTTACAATTCTTTCACTTTCCCTCCCTTCTTTTATCATCGTTTATTTCACCAAATTTATGATATCATTTTTGCTTCTATTTTCCCCAAGTGTTATGTGTCTTAGGCCGACCTCAGTGGCGCCTCGATTTCCATAATTCCATATTCCAGTGTTTCTTTATTGGATTCTTACTGCCGGAGAGAGAGAGAGAGAGAGAGAGAGAGAGAGAGAGAGAGAGAGAGAGAGAGAGAGAGAGAGAGAGAGAGAGAGAGAGAGAGAGAGAGAGTATAAGTAAAAATGCTTATGAAAAGGAATAACAAAAAAAAAAAAAAAAAAAAAAGGAAAAACTTTAATTCTGAAAAAATAGAATACTAACAAAATAGGCTTAGATAGAAGTGATTCAAATATATTCTTTGTTTTTTCAATATATATATATATATATATTTTTTTTTTTTTGTGGTGGGTATTTGGAATCAGTCTCTTATATAAACACACACACACACACACACACACACACACACACACACACACACACACACACACACACACACACACACACACACATTCAGATATTTCATTTCGTGTTTGTTTTCCTTGTGGGAGTCACGCCGACGAGTCTCTCAGAGGGAGATGTAGACGGAGAGATAAGACAGAGACATTTATGACTTCTGTGTAAACTCTCTCTCTCTCTCTCTCTCTCTCTCTCTCTCTCTCTCTCTCTCTCTCTCTCTCTCTCTCTCTCTCTCTGAAATCACAAAATCTAACAAGAAATAGACCTACAGCTAGAGCAAGAGAGAGAGAGAGAGAGAGAGAGAGAGAGAGAGAGAGAGAGAGAGAGAGAGAGAGAGAGAGAGAGAGAGAGAGAGAGAGAGA
>NC_087166.1:8002500-8010000 GCF_035594125.1 Scylla paramamosain
GTGTGTGTGTGTGTGTGTGTGTGTGTGTGTGTGTGTGTGTGTGTGTGTGTGTGTGTGTGTGTGTGTGTGTGTGTGTGTGTGTGTGTGTGTGTGTGTGTGTGTGTGTGTGTGTGTGTGTGTGTGTGTGGATGGAGGGATGGATGGACAGATGAATGAAAAGAAAGGAGGAGAAAGAAAGATTGGAAGGACAAAATGGAAATCTAATTATTACCGATCATAATTTTCGTCATCATCATCATCATCATCATCACTCAGACGATGTAACAGGGAAACGAAAAAAATAAAGAGAGATCAGGGAAATAAAAAGATGGAAAAGTGCTTTGGAAAGAGACATTAGTATGAAAAACACGGTAAATAGACAAATGAGAGGAAAAACACAGGTAAATTCACTACATTTGATGAAAACTATACAAAAATCATTATCTTTATATCTTAGACAATCTATTTTTCTGGTTTTAGTGGAATGACATTATGGACAAACTTTTTCTTTTCCTTTCTCTTTTTAATACATTTTTTGCTCTCAATCGATCACAACACAAAAAAAAAAAATTCAAAACCAGCAAAAACAAACCCATCTGACTTAACAAAGACATAAGACACTAATGTACTTAACTAAGCTGGCGGGGAAGTGAGGGAGAAGGAGGACGGTAGATAGGAACGGCAGGGAGGGAGGGAGGGAGAGGGTGGAGATGGAGGATGGGAGGATGGGAGGAGAGCACGTTATTAAGGAGAATATGAGAGGGAGGAGCAGCAGGAGATAGGCGGGACAGGGGTCAGAGGAGGTGACAAATTAACCAACCCTCTCAATGACTTCACCACATAAGCCTTTCACTGTCCCCTCGCAAACACATTCCGTTTTCTTTCACTTCCTCCCTCCTCTTTCCTCTTCCGTGAGTTACTTTTCCACTAGTGATCGTTTTCTTGCACTCCCGTTTTCTTTTTTTGAATTATGACTTTCTCTCTCTCTCTCTCTCTCTCCTCTCTCTCTCTCTCTCTCTCTCTCTCTCTCTCTCTCTCTCTCTCTCTCTCTCTCTCTCTCTCATTCCTTTTCCCACTAACCACCATAGCCATGTCACTTTACTATTTCTCCTCCTCCTCCTCCTCCTCCTCCTCCTCCTCCTCCTCCTCCTCTTCCTCTTCTTCCTCCTCCTCCTTCCATTTTTTCGCTTGACGCACACGGGGAAGGATTGTGCTCAGATTTCCCATTATGATTGTTTCTTGCTGTGCCACGTCAGATCCTTATCGGGGCCTCCTCCTCCTCCTCCTCCTCCTCCTCCTTTTCCTCCTGAGTCAAAAATTCCTCCCGGCTAACAGGGGTAAAGGGACACGGCGCCAGTAACTTAATAGATATTTTTTTTTTATTAATGAATACAATTAACGTCTACGGATCGAAAAACCACGGACGGAATTTGAGGTTTCTTAGGAAGTGATTCCGAGAAGGTGGAGCTTGAAGGTGGAAGAAAAAGAGGAGGAAGAAGCTAAGGAAGAGGAGGAGTAGATGGAGAGTGAGGAGGAAGGAATTAAAAAGGTGAATAAAGGGAAAGGAATGACTGAATAATGCAGGAAACGAAAAGGCGAGGAATCTGAGAGGTAAGAATAAGACAAAGATTTGAAGAACTTAACAGAACAAAAGAATATAAGAAAATAAGGCAAGTTCTGGAGGAAATACAAATTAGAACAGATGTGAATGAAGGTGATCAAAGCAGGAGGAGGAGGAGAAGGAGGAGGAGGAGGAGGGAACAGACCGTGAAGAGTATTGGAGGAGGAAATGAGTGGAAGAAAGGGGAGGAGATGAGAGGTGAAGGGTATGGAAGCGAAAGCAAAAATAAGGAGAAGAGAAAGGAGGAAGGAAGAATAAATCAAATGTGACTGAAAGATACAAGACAATTTGCGGACAAGAAAAAATACGGAAGATTAAGATAAAAAAAAATTAAGATAAAAAAGAGCAAGCGATAAAAATAGGCAGGGATTGAAATGGAGTAAGTGGTAAGACTTAGTGTATGGAAGATAATGAAGAGGAAAAAGAAGAGAATGAAAGGAAAAGAGAATGAGATGAGATTAAATGTAGGGAAATAATGATTATAGAGATATGATATAAAAGTAACAAAAAAAAGTACAAATAGAATAGGAAACAAGATACGTGATATAATAGGAGATGATGATAAGAAGAAAGAGTAAAGGAAAAGAGAAAACACAAATAGAATGAAAAAAAAATATAGAAAAAAAATACAAACTCAATTATACAAGTCAACAGAAGGCAGGAAAGAAGGGAATGGGGGGAGGGGGAAGGGGATGAGTGGAATGGCTACAGATGAGGATGGCGCGGGAGGGAGAAGAAAGGAAAGCAGAGGCAGGCAGGAAAGGGGAAGGCAGGGAGGGTCACGCTGGGCCTAAAGAGTGTTATCAGAAGCATCAGGTGGCCGGCGTCCCTGGTTCCCGGTGGTCTGACTCGTCGCTCTATGACAAATCAATTTATTTAAGGGAAAAGAAACCCAGTCAAGTGCAAAAAGGCAGAGTGTGGAAGTCCGTGGAAGTTCGTGGAAGTTCAAGTTTATTACGAATTTCTTGACCATTTGCTACCTGCGCGTTCTTTGGTCATGTTTCCCGAGTTGAGTTTAGAGGAGCAACGCGCGAGTTTGTTCAGCTGTCCAAAGTTGTTACAAAGGCTCGTATCCTTAGACGTTTAGCTCTCTCATCACGACTATTTTCAGAGGCCATAGGGATGATCAGCTGGATTTTTATGGATGTTTTCTCCTATCATTGATGTGGAATCCTTGTAATATCACTAGAATGGGCAAATTAACTGTTTTATATTGAGCTTCACAAATACCCGAAAAAAGTTATGTGATACTTGTGATAGGTGGCTGAGATAATTATTATTTATGTTACTCTACCTTTTATTTATTTTCTTTAACCTTTTCATTGCTATTTGGCACATCTTGCTTTAATCACTTACAATTCTGAGGCACGAGTATCTCTTTCTTGTTCTACGGCCGCCTGCAAACATTGTACTAGTTAGAAATTGAAAAATCTATTCTAAATCTATCTATTTTTACGCCGTTTCTTTCTTGTAGATGCTTATAAAGACTCCAGACATTGTTTTAAATGCTGTGAATTGTTGTATGTCGCAGTGAAAGGGTTAGGGAACATTTCGTACAGTATAGTATCACTTCTTTGGAACACTGGATAAAGAGAACTAGAGAGAGTCAAAGGGAGTCACGTAAAGCATACATAAAGGGAAGGTTATAATAATGCCTGGCACGTTTAGCAAATTAGTGTAATTCTTGTCTGGAATGAAACGTCTCTTTTTTTTATTTTGTAATGTTATTCTTTATCTTGTGTCGAATCAACGTAAGTAGTTGTGTTTGGGCAGGAATGTAGAAGAGAAGGTAAGACAGCAGTGGTAGTTTGCGTAATAATGTGAACAGAAATGATGGTGATGGTGGTGATGGTGGTGGTAGTGGTGGTAAAAGTAGCAGCAAACGTCGGAAAAAAATAATAAATTAATAAAAACCGTCAAAACCACTATCATCAACAATACGCACCATCATCACTATCACAACCAAAACTAACACCTATAACAACGTACCTGCCAATATTAACGTTACATACACACACACACACACACACACACACACACACACACACACAGGACAACACTCAACAATCACCATCTCTGCGCCACAGTCCCAGCAGTGGCGTGGCGGCGTTCAGCACCAGCGCGGCCACACGTCACTCTAAAATTAATGATTCACGGTCGTCCAGTCGCGGTGATGACGTCTGCTATTGTCGCCAGGGAGAATAACAGGGGTAATGGGTTGTGAATCTGCCTGATAACTCCCTTCCCTTAGTCCCTGTCCGTCCCTGCCACAATTCAGCCTGTCCTCTGTCCACCGCGAAAGACCGTCACCCTCCCTCCTCTTCTTCCACCTCCTTCTCCTCTATACTTTCGCTATTTCTGTTCTTTCTGAAATGCTCCACCAGGCAGAAGAGTGGTATTCGTAACACAGATGTTGTTGGTTCAGTGGTACAACGCTGACTTCGTTCCCTAAAGGTTACTGGATCGATCTTGGTTTACGCAAGAGTTTCTCGGTGGAAGCAGTACAGTCAGGTCAGAAGATGAGTCGCATGCCGCATTCCCTCCCGTTGTGCAGTAGTTTTGTTAATCACATGAGTAATAGAAGTGGGTTTAGAAAAATTGGACTACATATATCGTGTCTACTTAAATTTTATGATAGTTTTACTGTGTTTGAGTTATTTGATTTTTACATGTTTTGTATGGAAAGAAAAAAGTTGCGATTTATAAATTTCTTTCAAAATTACAGAATTTTAAGACATGAAAAGTAGAATAAAAATAATATACAATTTATATCCATCAATAAAGTGTGTTTTTTACTTTGAAAATTTACATTACTTTTTTTTTAAATTACGTAAATGTGAATCAACAAATATAATCAACCTAAACACAAATAATAAGCCTTCAGATACCATTACTTCACCTGTTCCACCTCCTTCAGCATGTCATTTAATGCTCCTCCTTTCTCTGCTCTCCCTCCTCTATTCCCCCCTCCCGTCCCTTCCTCCTTTCCTTCTGCCTGTCCTCTCTGCCCATTCTTCCTCCTGTCTTTCCTACTTTCTCCATCCTTCCCTCCTTCCCAGTGTCCCTCCGTCACCCACTCTCCCTCCCTCTGCCACCCTCCTCCCTCTCTCCGTCCCACACCTCGCGATCTTTACGGAATTGACCGCCATCGCCACGCGTGACCACCACATCCCCGCCGGTAACCCTCCGTATGGAGTTATCTCGCCGCCCTAATGCCTCACACATCCATCGCTCTCCTTCCTCCGTCATCCTCTGCTGTGCACTCCTCGCAGTGGTAGTAGTAGTAGTAGTAGTGGTGGTTGAGGTAGTAGTAGTTTACAGGTGTGTAGCTTCTCCAGGTGTTAGCTTAACTTCTATTATCGAAAAAGCTAGATTTCAGTAAGAAGTAAATAATAAAACTAAATAATCCTGCACTCATCATAAATACATCTTTTCCATGCTTTATAATCTTTCTTTCCTTCTTTCCTGCTAATCACGAAGGGAAAGAACGATAGATGGGGAGAAATCTTCGCCTTTACTAACACACTTTAAATAAATGAAGCATATAACAAACAGCATCTTATATATCCCACAAGTCTGATGCTGTTTGTTTTATATATCCCACAAGTATGATGCTGTTTGTTCTTCCTTTGTGTTTCATTGCCATTCATACCGCCTCCTGTTCCTCCCTCCCTTTCTTTGTATTATTATGATGTACACGCCGCCGCCTGACCTACTGGCCGCCCATAAGCGAGATGGAGCGAGGGGCGGGAGCAAGTCGGGAGGCGCAATAAAACATCAGGAGCTCTCTCAGGTCCCTAATGCAACCTTCTGACGGCGAGACTGGCTAAGGGACTGACTGACTGACGGGGAGGTGACTGAATGGGGAACTGACTGACGAAGGAACTGAATGAAAGAGAATTTGTTGAAATGGATAACTTATTGATGAAGGAAACGATGAAGTGACTGATGGAGAAACTGTCTGACGAATAGAGGAACTGACGAAGGAACTGAGTAATGGAGGAACTAAGTGAACGAAAAGTGAAAGACGGAGGAAATTACTAAAAAAAAAAAACTGACTAATGGATAAACTGAGTGACGGAGGAACTAACTGACGAAGGATTTAAATGACAGAAACTAACTGACGGAGGAACCTACGAAAGAAAACTGAGTAACGAGGAATTGAATAACGGAGAAACTGACTGACGGAAGAAACTAACTGAGAGAGAGAGAGAAACAGATTGGAAGAGTAATTCAGCGAAAAATCTGCCTGAAGGAGAAGGTATCTGAAAGTGGAACTGTCTTACGAGGAACTGATAAGAAAAAAAAAAAAAAAAACACCCAACGGAAAAACCATCTAAAGAAGAAAGAATCTCTCTTGAGGGGAGGAAAGAAGGAAGGAAGAATCACCTGAGGAAAAACCTGTCGAGGGCACTAGGTAGGGAACTGCCAAAAGCAAGAATAGTGTGGCGATAAAAATGCACGACGGGGGGAAATTATCTGCCGGAGGAAATGCATGGCGTGGACCACAAACGAGGAAGGACACGACCACCATCTGCTCCTGCTGGTGGTGGTGGCAGTGGCAGTAGTGGTGGTGGTGGTGATGTACTGGGCTGTCCTATACTTCATGTGTCCCTGCGCCCTGACGGATAGCACGGCGGAGGGGGTGAAACACGGGGTCGGATAAAAATAAGATAAAATAAGTGAATAAGAGGCGAAGAGGGATGGGGAGAGCCGCACCTCGCCCCCATCAGGCCGATACCGCCTAGGGGGACACACGCCACCCCTCACTGACCCTCGGTAATGAAAAAAGGGGAGAGGGAGAAAGTGGAGGTTTTTACGAGTGACCGAGGGGCAGGAGAGGGGAGGTGAGGGGAGGTGTAAGTGCGCCGGATAATAAAACAGGCCGGGATATCCCACACGGCGCCTCGATGAATAGAGAACCTGATATAAAGTACGGGGCAGGGAGACGCCACGCGATCTCCGAGAAGGATTTTTACTGAATTACCTGCCTAACGAGCCCCGTGTCGAATGGTGAGCGAGGGAGTGACGGGATGAGGGAGTGACCGCGAGTGATGCAGTGAGGAAGTGAGCGGATGAGTGGGCGATTGGATGGTTGGATGAGTAAGTGGGTGAGTGGGTGAGTGACTGAGTGGGTGGTTGGATGAGTGGGTTTGGCTGAGTGGATGGGTGTATGAGTGAGAGGGTCAGAGAGTGACACAAACGAAGAGATAGGAAATGAACGAATAAAAAATATATAACAAAAACCAAGAGAATGAAAATTTTTTCGTAATATTTCTTGTGTGCATTTGTGAAGTAAAAGTGATGAAAAACAACTTTTCATCTATTTTCGGCATTCATTAGCATACACTTTCATCATTGCACTTTCTGGAGCGTGGCTTTTAACAATTATTTCCTTTCCATTAAAAAAAAATCATTAGAAAGACGAGAAAAATGCTGCACTATTATTATTATTATTATTATTATTATTATTACTATTATTATTATTATTATTACTATTATTATTATTATCATCATCATCATTATTTCATACTGACTTTCACACCGTTACAGTTTCGACTCCATTTTATCTCCCGCAGCACCTTGGCTCGTGTTTACCCAGCCCCGTGTCTCGTCCCGCCTCTCAAACACCCTACACACTGTCTCCATTCGACTGCCGCCCTCACGCCATTCACGCACAGAGACAACACCCAAGCGATACCCAAAGTCCTCATCCTTTCATCTCCTTGTGTTCCCCCTCACACCTTCCTCAATAGCAAAACACCAAATGGAGACACGACCACAGTTCACACACGCGCCCTTCTGCTGCCTTCACCAATCACTGACGCCTCCATCACCACCCCGCCCCCCCACGGACTCTTTGCAAGACGTAACCGCCTCGCCCTCTCCATGCATATTTA